>NC_045611.1:44680115-44982593 GCF_009762305.2 Zalophus californianus
TGTTTCACATAAATTAATATGTATGTTACTCTTTCATATAAATATGAATCATGAAATTATATTTTATATATGGACAATTATATATGCATATTGATGGTATACTTTTGATATACATATATACATATTATCCTTCAGTGTTGGATAATCTATGTTATATGTTTTGTGAACCATTTAAGATATTTTACAGAATAATTCAGAATACAACAAATTTATTTTGTTCCTGACTTTAGAACTTAAACCCCATAAATATATAACATCATTGTAAACAGATCTTCACTTTCAACTTGTTGAGCTTCTCCATGCCCAGTGTTCTGTTAGAGCTCTGATAGGCAGACATACATATCTTGAAGAGAAAGATGAGAGGTTTTTTTTTTAAAGATTTTATTTATTTGAGAGAGAGAGAGATAGCAAGAAAGAACACAAAGGAGAGGGAGAAGCAGACTCCCCGCTGGGCAGGGAGTCCAACGTGGGGCTCCATCCCAGGGCCCTGGGATCATGACCTGAGCTGAAGGCAGACGCTTAACCGACTGAGCCACCAAGGCACTCCAAGATGAGAGTTTTTAATGTGGAGATTCTCATCTGTCAAGGAGGCAGATGGCAAGCTGTTCTGCCTTATGAGACTTCTAAGAGTTGGGTATCATGTGACGATCTTAGTGAATGATGCTGGGCTTCTGCCAAAAATGGAGAGAAACTTTTTGTCAACACTCTATTCCTATCGTCAGTTTGCATCAATTTGGGTTTGTTCAGAAAACAGAAATCCCACCAGAATTTAAAACAGAGTTTTAATATAAAGAATTATTAATCAATGATGAGTAATATAAAGACATCAAAAAATTCTTAAGGGCCCCTTAGGGCTGAGGGAGAGACCCTAAGGAAGGACAAACTTAGATGAAAGATCCCCCCCAGAGGCTGGGTTTCAGACCTCCTTGGAGAAGATGTGATTGCATCCTACTGGATGGCAGAGAAATTTCCTGGGTTGCCAAGTACTTAGAGAGTTGGAGTGGGACTATAGACAGCTGAGATGCATGGTATCCACATCAAGAAGCCTGCAGGAGATAGCCCTCTATGGCACATACAAGTCAAGGCTGATGGGCAGGCATATAGAGAAAACTGGGATGCCACTGTGCACATGTGGCCTGGAGCACACAGTGTGTCATCAGGAGGGTCTCAGCAAGGTGGTCACTGGGTCCAGGTCAGGTCTGTGAGGTCTCCAAGACACTCCATGCTCTGGGGCGTAGCTGATGCTAAGCATCACTGAATGTTTTCACATACACATACCCCACAGACCATGAAGCAAGAACAAGAGAAAGCAAAATGCAGCAACCATTCAGAGGAGAAGCCAGGAAGAGAAGCCCCTTTCCTTCTCCAGTGCCCTCTACTAACATAGCTTCGCATCATTTTCACTGTAAAGAAGAAATGCTTAAAGGATCCAGTCCCTTTTTACAGAGCAGGTATTGAAGGCTGAATTCGGAGCTGAAAGGCAATAAACTGATAATGGCACAGTGGAAGCCTTTGACTACTCAGTTTCTACACTTCTACACACATATGAGCTCCCATACAACACAAAACAACTCTATATTTCTATCCAAATAAGAAAATTTATGATTCTAACAGTAGGCTATATTAATTAACTCACTAATTTTTGGCTTTATTAATTATTTCTCATATTCATTTATAGTCCCACTGAATATTCTGTTGCCTAAAAGAATAAATTGTAAAGTTAACCCCCAATAACTTGTATATGAAATAAAAATGAGAGAGAAAAAAAATGGCAGTTAGTATATAAACACATATAACAAGCAAAGAAAATATGCAAGGCTATTACAGTCCTCATGTCTTAATCGGATATGAGGTCAGTTGATGTCTATGACTTCCTTCTTTGACAACCCATTCCCTATTTCTGTTGCCTTCAGCAAGAGCCTCAAATGCTCTAGGTTCTTTATCTGGTAGAGAGACCCAAGCCCTCATTCCTGAAGATTCTGAGTCCTCAATCATTTTATATGTTTTTTTTTTTTTTTTGCTTTTTATTGCTGTCATTTTCCCATTAACCTTTACTATTGGACATAGACGGTCTAAAAGGAATGCCAGAGAATCGCTGGGTTTCAAATATAGGCCCATTTACTTCCATTGCATAGCATTAACCTGATTCCTTCTTGGTAATTAGGATCAGTCATTCCAGCCAGTGGATTAACTTTTTTTTTTCCTGTTCAGTGTTAAAGGAGTTAAAAATGTTCAAGAAAGGGGCACCTGGGTGGCTCAGTCCTTGAGCGTCTGCCTTCAGTTCAGGTCATGATTCCGGGGTCCTGGAATCGAGCCCCGCGTTGGGCTCCCTGCTCAGCGGGAAGCCTGCTTCTTCTTCTCCCACTCCCCCTGCTTGTGTTCCCTCTCTCGCTGTGTCTCTCTCTGTCAAATAAATAAATAAAATCTTAAAAAAAAAAAAAAGACATCATCTCCCAATTCAGTAGCACTATTGCTATCGGTATGTCTCCAGGTGGAAGCATTGTCCCTCAGGGACTAATATCTCCGTACAAGCAAAGGTCAAATTCTGTGAGTGGGCCATTAGGTGTTACAGTGAGAGAAGTCACTCCCACTTGACCCCTTCCTGGAGCATGTATTTGAGTATAGGGAGAGGCCATAATGATCTTGAATTCAGAATATATTCTATGTCCTTTAAAACAGAACTCCAGCCTTTTAGGGTTATGTCTCCAAACGGCACTTTCAATTGGGCTAGCTGATTCCAGGTGATGGAATTTGTGGTAAGACTGGTTAATTTCTCAGGCATGAATGCACTGCTCAGACAAAATGCTGTGCAGGATGCCATGATGGTGGATAAAGCATTCTGTGTCTGTGGTTGGTGATGTTGGCATAAACATCATAGGCAGGGGAAGAAAATCTAAGATAATATGTGTCTATACTTGTGAGATGTCTCTCTATTCCAGCCATGATGGAAAGAGAGATCTAACATAATTGACCTTCTACCAGGTGGTTAGCTAGTCCTCACAGAGAATGATGCCTTATAAAGGGACTCAAGGTTGGTCTCTACTGTTTAGCAAAAATTAAGGGGAGGGACTGTGCTAGCTGATTATGTCCCTTTTATTAAGAAAGAAAATGTTTTCAAACCCCCTCACCCCCAAATATTTCTGCTTATAACTCATGGCCAGATTCATGACACATGGCTGCCCTTAATCACAGGTAGGCTGGGAAAGAAAATATTGAATTCTTCCAACATCTCTGATGGAAATCAGCAGAGAAAAGATAGACTGAAGCTGTCTATTTTGCCTAACACAAGCACCTAGCACCAGAGAATTGGCTTCCTGTAGAAAAGATAGAACTTGAGCCATTCCAGTTGAGTGGAGTGAAGATTCCAGGTAAAGAGAAAATGTCTCTGGCTTAAAACATGGGCAAAATTCACAGTTAGAACTAAAGATACCTGCAAATCAGATTCTTTGGATGGAAGTAAGAGGACAATGCCTCAGGAACAGGAATCACTCTTGAGAGGAACCCCATGTGAAACCTATGAGGAAGGTGACACTTGGAAGTGGCAGAGGCTGGTGATTCTTTAAGTGGAGCATTTCTCACTAAGGTAGAAGAAAGAGTGCAGACTCTGGGGCCTGTGGACAGATGTGAGAGCGCAAGGTGGGTGGGGGTTGGGTGGCACAGGAGAGAGAAGTTCCTACTCCACAACTTAAACAGCTCATTTGTCACAGAAACTCTGAAAAATGTTATGTACTGTGTTCAACGTGTGCATATAGACACCTTAGGGAGAATTGCTATTTTCTTCATATTTCATTTGCTTATGATTACGGATCTACAAAAAATTATGAGTGTAATAGTAATTCTACATATCACTCATCCCTATGCACACGTTAATGAACAATGTGGACAGTTATTTGTATTCTTTTTCCCCCCTATGTTATGTTTGTTCTGGTTATATTTATGAAAATCTAATTTTATGTCTGTTAAAGCTAAAACTAAAAAAAATTGGAGCTTGTGTTTCGTATGTTTTTCTTTTTCAAACAAATTTATTATATTTTCCAAAATTCTTGGTTCACAACAGATTGCAGATTTTAAAAAAGAAAAAAAACTTTGTATTTCATCACAGACATTTTGAGAAGCACTACTTGAAAAAACAAATGATGTGTTGTGATATTTACTTGGTCTTTGAGGAAACAGCTAAGTGCCTTTCTGTATTCTAATTAATGTGACCAAAGACTCCCAAGAAAATAAGATCACATCTACACCCTTAATGAAAATTTCAAGACTGGTTATAATCTCCCTCCTGTAGTACTTGTTTGTCCCACCTTGGGGCGTATACTAAAGATTAGACCAGTGTCAAAGAAAGTGCAAAAGATAAATTCTTTTATTCAGAGGTGCCCCTCTTCCACCTCTCACACGAGGGTGTTAGTCATCCTGTGGGACATGTCTTATTGCCTTCTGTTGCAAATTCATCCACCATTTGTGTCCACCTTCACTTTATCATTTTGATTTAAAGATCAGATCGGTTTCGATGCCTCCCGTTTTAGATAACACTTACGGCTTATTCTCTCCCCTCAGTATTTGTCCCTTCAAGCTACTCCCAGAACTCCCAGACATCACAAAAATCACACTTGCACGTTACACACCAGATCTTAGAAAGTTACTGTCCAACATGCAACGAGAAAGTAATATCTCACAAAGGTTGAAGCTAATATAACAAATTTGTATGTGACTTGAACCTCTCTAAAACATGCAGAGGTATCATCAACGCAAGAAACAACTTTGGAATGGGGCACCAGTCATAACATAGCTCTCTACCAAGCTCATTTAACAGAGACTATATTGGGAGTATTACATAAAATGGCTGTTCATGTTGCTTTCAGTTGTTAAATTTAGGTAGAGGAGAAATAGCAGCTGGTTATCTGGGAACACTAGAATAGTCATTAATTATGCTCCAGAAACAGCTGCTGAAGCTTTGCTTTGGCTTTGACCCTGGTGTTCTAACAAAGCAGCTGCCAGTGCAGCTGATGTTCATCTGTATTTGTTGGTATACAAAGTTATCAGTATAAATCAGTGGCTACTTTTCCATGGCTTGCCAAGCTAAGAAAAATGAACCTACTGACACTGAATTAACAGTACCAAAAATTGAGAACTTTCATAAACATATACATTTGATAGGATCCACCTAATCCACTCCTAGGAATTTATCTAAGAGAAATAAAAACATAGATCTATACAAAGACTTGCATACAAATGTTCATCGCAGCTTTATTTATAATAGTCCCAAACCGGAAACAACCCAATTATTCATCAACAGGTGATTGGATAAACAAATTATGGTATGCTTACTCAGCAAGAAAAAGAACCTGCTGCCACCACAGAAACATAGATGAATCTCACAGTGTCTAAGCAAATGAAGCCTGATACCAAAAACACTGTCTGATTCCATTTATGTAAAGTTCTAAAACAAGCAAAACTAATCTATGGAAATGGAAGTGGGAAGAATGATTATCTCAGAAGGGGATGGTTATCGTCTGGGAAGAAGCCAAGGGAGCTTTCTGAGGGAATGGAAATATTATATTTCTTGATCTGGGTGGTAAATACACAATTATATACATACAATGCATACTTAAGATTTTTCTATTTTACCATATGTAAATTATACCTCAATTTTTAAAAAGAGAAAAAAAGAAAAGAAAAACTTCAGTCATTAAATAAGTGGGTGGGGAAGTTTTAGAGACATGAGTCAGGGTTGAGAAAAGGAAAAAAGTAATGATGCGCAGACAGCCTGACACCTGTGGACTAATCAAGGGCCTACAAATATTTCACACCTATGTAGAGGCTTTAAGATACAGGGTGCCTGGGTGGCTCAGTTGGTTAAGCGACTGCCTTCGGCTCAGGTCATGATCCCGGAGTCCTGGGATCAAGTCCCACAGTGGGCTCCCTGCTCAGCAGGGAGTCTGCTTCTCCCTCTGACCCTTCCCCCCTCTCATGCGCTCTCTCTCATTCTCTCTCAAATAAATAAGTAAATAAATAAAATCTTTAAAAAAAAGATATGAGAACTACAATATAAAAATTACCTTTTATAATCCAAAGTCTCTAAAATTCGATTTGCATGTTTAATTCTCAACACAGTTTTATGTAGACATATAAAAATAATTTTGATGTAGGCTGTGTTTTTTTTTTTTTACCACATTTGACTTTAAGTGTGCTGAAGTCTTCATAAGTCCTGAAAGTTTATTTCAATGTTAAAATAGCACTGACTTTTCATTTCCTCTCTCCCCTCATTCCCACACTTCTGAATTGGAAATAATCCTATATCCCAAGGATCTTGGCCTCTGCCCTCCACATTTTAGTGTGTTTCAGCATACTCAGTCCCCATTCAATTGGTGAAAAGACTCTTCACTAGTCTGGGTAGGGATCAACGGGACATGGGATTCTCTCCTATTAGAGATCTTGCCCATTTCCCCTGGTATACAGACCTCAAAATAATCAAACTTTCTCACAAACAAAACTAACCAAAATCTAGGTTGCCTTTTGACAAACTTTGAGACCCACTACTCTAATCCAAAGAGACAGGCTAATGTTAACATGATTAAATAAAGCATGTACCCAGGGTGCCTGGGTGGCTCAGTCGTTAAGCGTCTGCCTTCGACTCGGGTCATGATCCCAGATTCCTGGGATCGAGTCCCGCATCAGGCTTCCTGCTCCGTGGAAAGCCTGCTTCCCCCTCTCCCACTCCCCCTGCTTGTGTTCCTGCTCTCGCTGTGTCTCTCTCTGTCAAATAAATAAATAAAATCTTTAAAAAATAAATAAATAATAAATAAATAAAAATAAATAAATAAAGCTTATACCCATCCTTACTTCAGCAAAATCCTACAAACCCTTCCTAGTAATTCTTGGGACACAAGTCCATATAGAAATGGAGACTTCCAACTCACCCTTTGAAAATCATAGGACAACTGTACTCTTGCATCACAATTTCATCTGAAAATTTTGACTTTACAGATATTGTACCTTAATCACAGGCTTGGGAAGTAGGTGGTTATATATATATTTTTTTCAGAGCTGATTCTTTTAGAGGTCATTCAGTCAAGTTTTAGAACATCGTTTGGACTTGAAAATTATAAGGAATGCAATTCAATTGAAAAGAAGTGTAGATACCAGATCCATGCCTCCTAACTTTATCTTTTGTTTTGCTGGGTTTTGATATTTTTTACTTCAGGTGCACATAGGGGTTTTTTTTTTATTTTTTTAGAGATTTTAAATAATCTCTATACCCAATGTGAGGTTCAAACTTACAAGATCAAGGTTGTTCCAGTGATTGAGCCAGCCAGGCGCTCCCCAGGTGCACACAGTTATAGAAAAAACAACCCTTGGGTTATACACATGCTCATCAAGTCCATTCAGGGCCTACATTGGTTATTTAGTTGGTTAGTGTGGTAGATTTTGATATTATAACATAATATCAGGATTATACTTCCTGTCCATTGATACCAGACATGGTAATGTGTAAAAATGACATATGCCAGTTCAGAGCAGAAGCTTTAAGAACTGTTGATGGTTTCACCATCTCTCTTTTCCCTCTGCCATGAGACTGCCACATTCTATGAAGTGCTACTTCTTCAACCTAGGTCCTGGAATAAAGGTGATATGGAAGAGAACAGCTACCAATTTACAATGGATGTAAATATGAGAAATATTTCCTTGTTGTTATAAGTCACTAAGATTTTGGACTCATTTGTCCCAGTATCATAATTTATTCTAAACTGATCAATGAAGTTATTTATTTTAAATAATGTTATAAGCACCCATGAATCCAACACCTAGCAAATATCTATAACCTTGATAATAATCTATTTATAATTATATATAACCCCTTCCCATCCCCCTTCCTCTCCTAATGGATCAAATATCACCCTGAATCCTGCGTTCATTAATCCCTTGCTTTGCTTTCATGTAGTTTTACTGTATTTATGTTTTGCTAAAAAGTATATTTTTATCTATTTTTACTTTATAAATAGGTTAATTATATGTAATCTTTGCAAATTACTGTTTCTTCTAATATGATCATAAGATTTTCTGTAACGTGTCACACATTTCATTTTGACTGTTATATAAGTATTCCATTGTGAGAACAAAGCACCTTCTTCAGGTGATGGACATCTGGGTTATTTCTGTGTTTTGGCTATTGAGAACAGCGCAGCAATGTACATTCTTGTACATGTCTCCTGATGTGCATGTGTGAGAGCTTATCTGGGGTGTACTTCTAGGAATGGAGTTCCTGGGCATGTAAATGTTCAATCACAGAAGATAAAACTACAGTGCCAAACTATGGCTTACTAATTTAAGTTCCTACTAGCAATGGATAACAGAACTTGGGAACATACATCCTCTCCAACATTTGGTTTTTGTGCTGAATAGCTTCCATTTGCCCCTCCAGATCAATTCTCTATTCTTTTTCATCCTACTCTGTACCCTGAGGCTAACCTGTATGGACTGCATCAATGTCAGCTATGCATATAGCAAATACATATTCCTAATTCGTAACTTTTTTTCCTGGTTTCTCGTTGCATTCATCCAATGGGAGGGCTACCAGGAGATCAGAGAGAGAGAATGAATGAGGTATTTATCCCCCACCTCCATTTTGTCCCTGTGGAAGTGTGGTTTTGGCTCTTTTCCTCAACTACAGGTCTCAGCTCCTAACAAGCATCCTTTGCACAGAGTCATCTCTGTTTGTGGGTTCTGGTAGTCTCTTCCCCTGACTCCTTTCACATTCTGGGTAATAATGGATCTCTGCCTCAGGATATTGTGGTTTCTCTATACTCTAGCCACATTTTTATAAATAGTTCCTTTATTATTTTTTTTAAGATTATATTTATTTATTTGACAGAGAGCGACACAGCAAGAGAGGGAATACAAGCAGGGGGAGTGGGAGAGGGAGGGCAGGCCTCCCGCCAAGCAGGGAGCCTGATGCGGGGCCCCATCCCAAGACTCTGGGATCATGACCAGAGCCAAAGGCAGACGCCCAACGACTGAGCCACCCAGGTGCCCCTGAGCGGCCATCTATTTCTTGCAAGGCCTTAACTAATACATACATTATTGTCAGACTAACTTTTCCTAGTTGAGAGATGTAAAATGATATTTTGCTATGGTTTTTGAACTTGCATTTCCCCTACCCCTAATTTCGTTGAACATCTCTTCATATATTTATTGATCTCAAACATTTTTTTAAAAATGCGTGCTTATGTTTCCTGTCAATATTCCTATTGCGTTTTTGCTTTTCTTACTGATTTTAGAAATGTTTAAAATATATATATATTCTTGATATCAATTCTTTATCTTCCTAATTTGTAACTTTTTTTGTTTGTTTGTTTAAAATTCCATTTGAGGGGCGCCTAAGTAGCTCAGTCAGTTAAGCATCTGACTCTTGATCTCAGCTCAGGTCTTTTTTTTTTTTTTTAAGATTTTATTTATTTATTTGACACAGAGAGAGAGACAGCTAGAGAGGGAACACAAGCGGGGGGGATGGGAGAGTGAGAAGCAGGCTCCTGGCTGAGTAGGGAGCCTGATGCAGGGCTCGATCCCAGGACCCTGGGATCCTGACCTGAGCCGAAGGCAGACGCATAACAACTGAGCCACCCAGACGCCCCCTCAGCTCAGGTCTTGATTGTGAGTTTAAACCGTGAGTTAAGGTCATGAGTTTAAGCTCGATGTTGGGTCTACTTAAAAAAAAAATTCATTTGATGGATGACCACTTAAAATGGCCAAATATATCAATTATTTCATTTTTAATCAATAACTGGTATGTTTTATTTAAGAAATATTTCCTTACCCAATGTCTAAAAGATACTCAACTAGATTTTTTTACCAGTATTTTTATTATTTTATTAAAAGATTTTTATTTATTTGAGAGAGAGAGCGCGAGAGCACAAGCAGGAGGAGGGACAGAGGGAGAGGGAGAAGCAGACTCCCCACTGAGCAGGGAGCCTGACGTGGGGCTTGATCCCAGGACCCTGAGATCATGACCTGAGCTGAAGGCAGATGCTTAACCGACCGAGCCACCCCGGCACCACTTAAGTTTTATTTTATTTTTTTTGAAGATTTTATTTATTTGACAGAGAGAGGGAGCACACGCAGGGGGAGTGGCAGGCACAGGGAGAAGCAGGTTTCCTGCTGAGTGGGGAGCCCAATGTGGGGCTCGATCCCACAACCCTGGGATCATGACCTGAGCTGAAGGCAGATGCTTAACCAACTGAACCACCCAGGTGCCCCTTAAGTTTTATTTTTAACATTAAAATCCTTTATCTACATGGCTTTATTTCTGTGTATCATTGAAGGTCAGACTTGATCATTTGGCAAATAAAATACCAAATTTTCCTGCTCCACTGATTCAGCTGTTCCTTCTTTCCTCACTGGCCTAATATGTGTTCTCCATCTGTACTGGAATGAATGGTGGCCTAGATAGACCACATTCATTGATTTCTAAAAAATATTTTATTTATTTAGTTAGTTAGTTATTTAGAGAGCACATGCAAACAGGGGCAGAGGCAGAGGGAGAGAGAGAATCTCAAGCAGACTCTGTGCCAAGCAGGGAACCTGAAGGGGAGGACCAATCCCATGACCCTGAGATCATGACTGGAGCTGAAATCAAGAGTTTGAAGCCCAACCAACTGAGCCACCCAGGTACTCCCCACATTCATTGATTTTAAGATTGTTAATAAGATGTCAATTTTCATTCAGATTGATCTATAAATTCAATGTACTCCCAATAAAAAATTCAGCACAATTTTTGTGGAAACTGTGGAAACCAAAATATGTACAGAAATGCAAAGGATCTATATAACTAAGGAAAAATGAAGAAGATATATTACCAGATATCAAGACTGTTCTAAAGTCATAGTAAATAAGACTGTGGTTTGGTGCAAAGATAAGTAAGTGGATCAACAGAAAAGAATAGAAAGTCCAGAAACAGACTGAGCATATTTAGATACCTGGTTAATGACAAAGAAACCACTAAAATTCAATAAAGTCAATGGTTAAAGGATGGTCTCTTCTTTTTTTCTTTTTTTTTTAAAGATTTCATTTATTTGACAGAGAGAGAGACACAGCCAGAGAAGAAACAATAGCAGGGGGAGTGGGAGAGGGAGAAGCAGGCCTCCCGCCCAGCAGGGAGCCCGATGCAGGGCTCGATCCCAGGACCCTGGGATCACCACCTCAGCTGAAGGCCGACACCCAACATTGAGCCACGCAGGCACCCCTCTTTTTTTTTTTAAGATTTTATTTATTTATTCCAGAGAAAGAGTGAGCATGAGAGAGAGCATGAGTGGGGAGAGGGGCAGAAATAAGGGAGAAGCAGATTCCCTGCTGAGCAGGGAGCCTGACGCAGGGCTCGATCCCAGGACTCCAGGATCATGATATGAGTTGAAGGCAGATGCTTAACCGACTGAACCACCCAGATGCCCCACTACAGGCAAAGATTTTTAAAACTGGACACAAAAAGCATTCACCATAAAAGAAAAAATATTGATAAATTAGACATCACTAAGATTTAAGAAATTCTGTTCGTTAAGAGACACCATTAAGAAAGTAAAAAATCAAGCTACTGGGAGAAAATAATGCATACACCTGACAAAGGATATGTATCCAGAACATATATCCACAGATTAATAAAGACAGACAAGCCAATAAGTATATGGGCAATAGACTACAACAGGGACTTCACAAATGAAGGTATCTAAATGGCCAACAATATACAAAAAGGTATTCCATATCATTAGTCATCAGAAAAATGCAGTAAGTTACCACTACGCTCACAAATATCTTTTTGCTATTGTTTTCATCAAAAAAGTACTCAAATAGGGTTGGTGCATTGCATTTGATTGTTGTCTCTCAGATCTCTGTTAATCTAGAATATTCCTCTTCTCATGTCATTGCCTTAATCAATTGAGTAGGTCAGTTGTACTAAAGAAAATACAACATTTGGGACTTGCCTGATTGCTTCTTTTTGGCATTAACTTTTTTTTTAAGATTTTATTTATTTGACAGAGAAAGACACAGCAAGAGAGGGAACACAAGCAGGGGGAGTGTGAGAGGGAGAAGCAGGCTTCCCGCTGAGCAGGGAGCCTGATGCAGGACTCGATGCCAGGACCCTGGGACCATGACCTGAGCAAAAGGCAGATGCTTAACTCACTGAGACACCCAGCGTCCATGGCATTATTTAACTTTTTCTCTACATTTTATGTATATTATTAATTGAATGAAATTTAAATGTTTGATTAGATTTTTTTAAATTATTGGCTCTGCCTTTATATAACATCAATTAGTACATAATATTTCATTGTTCTACTTTGAGGCCAAGATCGACCAGTGGTGAATCTGATCTTTCCACTTTAAAGTTGCATTTTATGTAGGGTGAGACTTTGGTATCCTAAAAATATCCATTTCTTAATCACCCTTTATTTAGGGTTTTAGCATACATTGATGCTTATTGCTTGAATGGGTTATTTTGTTGAGGTTGTAAAATATTGATTTTTCTAATTCTAGCGTTCTTCTTACAATTATTAATTAGAATTATTCTGTATAGAATTTTTCCATATGTATTTTCCATACATATTAGTTATTACTTCTATTAGGACTATTTGGTATTATGAAATAGAAATCATATGGAGAAAGCAGGATATATTTATAATTCTTTTTTTTAAAAGATTTTATTATTTGACAGAGAGAGCATGAGCGGGGGGCAGGGCAGAGGGCAAGGGAGAAGCAGGCTCCCTGCCTTTAACCCACTGAGCCACCTAGGTGCCCCACCTTTTTAATTCTTTCTCTTTAATTATCTTGTTTTTTTTTAAAATTTTATTTATTTATTAAAGATTTTATTTATTTATTTGACAGATAGAGACACAGCGAGATAGGGAACACAAGCAGGGGGAGTGGGAGAGGGAGAAGCAGGCTCCCCGCGGAGCAGGGAGCCCAATGCGAGGCTCGATCCCAGGACCCTGAGACCATGACCTGAACCGAAGGGAGACACTTACCGACTGAGCCACCCAGGCGCCCCCTCTTGTTTTCAATATAAGGAGTTGATACCACTACCACTAGTGGCAAAAAATGAGTTTTGATTTCTTGCTTTCTTGCAGCATTATTTGATCTTATGGATTTTTACAAATTGCTATATTTCAATCTTCTGTAGTCATTAGTCTTTTCCTTGTTAAAATTATCTTATCTTTGGCCACTGAAAGCCCTTTCAAGTTGACTCCTATGTCTTTTTGAATGACCCCAGTAGTCTTTGATAACTTTCTTGTTTTCTGATACACTGAAAGATCCTACGCTTTTTGTAACAGATGTCTGGTTTAACTGCAATGTGATGAATGCAGTTTAAGATATCATTTACTGATATTTGGTTGATACTTGTTTTTTTTATTGAAGTATAATTAACATACAGTGTTATATTCGTTTCAGGTGTACAATAAGATTCAACAATTCTATACATTCCTCGGTACTCATCATGATAACTGCACTCTTAATCCCTTTTGTTTATTTCACCATTTTCCCCACCCATATTTCTTCCGGCAACCACCAGTTTGTTCTCTGTATTTAAGAGTCTGTTTTTTGGTTTGTTCCCTTTTTATTCCTTTGTTTAAATTACATGAGTGAAATTGATACTGAGTGGTCAACTTCCATAAATGTTTCATGTTTGCTTGGAAAGAATGTGTATTTTGACGTTGCCAGCTGCATGTTCTACATATGTACCAATAGATCAAATTTAATTGTGTTGTTCAAATCATCTATAAGCCTAATAACCTTTGTCTGCTTGATCAGAGAGATTGTAAAGTCTCCCAACACTACAGTCATTTTACCTCTTTACTCTCAGAATTTTACTTACTACCACTTAAACTACTCATCAAGGTCACCAATGACTTCAACATTGCTAAGTAACTCAGTTACTTAGCAGTTTCTCAGTCTTGTCTTTACTTGACCAATTAACAAAATTTGATAAAGTTCATTATTTTCTCCTTTATAAAACACTTTCTTCACTTTGCTTCCAATACATTACCCTCTTTGGATTTTTCTCCTAATTCCCTGGCTCCACTTTCTTGTCTCCTATGCTACTTTGTCTTTATTTCTCTGACCTCTAAATGCTGGAGTTCTCCCCACAGGTCAGTCCTTAGATCTCTTCTCATCCAGTCCATTGGCTTTAACTATAATGAATATTCTAACAACTCATGAAAGTGTATCTCTAGTCATACTTCTCCCCTGGATTCTAGATCCATTTATCTAACTGTCTAGAATATTCCTGTGCTTGGAAATCTAGGCTCTCGAAACAGCTCATCCTGAAGCTCTTCCATCTCAACAGATGGACACTGCATCTTTCAAGTTGATTAGGCCAAAAATATTCTCTTCCTCTAATGAACCACACCTAACCTATCAGCCAAGTCTTTACAGTTTTACCTTGAAAATATCTCAAGAAATTGGCTACTTTTCAATACGTCAAACACTATCACCCAGATTCAAGTGACTATTACCTCAAGCTTCTTTTTTTTTTAAATGTTTTATTTATTTATTCATGAGAGTCAGAGAGAGAGAGAGAGAGAGAGGCAGAGGGAGTGGGAGGGGGAGAAGCAGGCTCCCCGCCGAGCAGGGAGGCCGATGCAGGACTCGATCCCAGGACCCCGGGATCATGACCCGAGCCGAAGGCAGACGCTTAACCATCTGAGCCACCCAGGCACCCCTACCTCAAGCTTCTTGATTTGTGTCTCTGGTTCCACACTTCCTCCTCTACTCTCTATTATTAGATTCTGTAAGGCAATTCCTTTAAAACATAAGTCAGATTGTGTCAATTCTTTGCTTAAGGTTTTCCATGTTTGACAAAACTTAAGTTCCTTCCCAGACTCATCTTCAAGGTACTACTGAATCCGGCCCTCGATCCCTTTCTAGACTTCATCCCTCGCTGCTGTCTTCGTTCTTTACTTTACTTTGGCCAGAGTGTCCTACTCTTTACCACTCTTTCAGTATGTCAGGCATGCTCTAATTGCAGGGTCTTTGTTGTTGTTGCTAAGATCTTTATTTGCTTGAGAGAGAGATCGAGAGAAAGAGAGAGAGAGAGAGAGAGAGAGACCACAGAGGAAGAGGGAGAAGCAGATTCCCTGCTGGGCAGAGAGCCCGATGCGGGGCTCAATCCAGGACCCCGGGATCACGACCTGAGCTGAAGGCAGACACTTAACCAACTGAGTCAGCAAGGTGCCCCGACCACTGCAGGGTCTTTGAAGTTTCTGTTCTCTATATTTAAATGTTCTTTATCCAGATTCTTCCATGACTCATTCCCTCACCTCCTTTGCTCAAATGTCATCTTCTAGTTCCACTTTTAGTAGTGGCAAACTACCTTATTTCAGACTACCGTAAAAGATAATAAACTCTAGATTACATATATTTTACACACACACACACACACACACACACACACACACACACACACACACACACACACACAATGTGAAGGCATTGGGGAACAACTAAAAACAGGCAAAAAATTGAAGGGGAGTTGACCTTTGGAAAAAAAGTATACTGTGAGACATTAATATTTATACAGATTATCACATAATGGTATTTCCCAGCCTCTGTGGCATAGGGTAGCTAAATGCAAGTAGAAAGCCACAGTCTTATTGGCCTGAGAAGTTGGAGGATGAAGTTTGAGGCTGCTAAAGTAGTTTAAAAATTAAGAGTTAAATCCCAGAAAGGAGGGAGGTACATAGATTCAACATCTACATAAAAATTTGGCCCAAATCTTTGACTGATGCCTGAACCTCACAAATTTATGTAAACTCCAGTCTATAGACATCCACAGCCAGAAGACTGAAAGAAGAGCAGATATTCCAGCTATTACTTTTCTGAGGGGAGAGAGACGGGATTTTAAGTCCAGCCAAGGTAACTGTTTTTAGGACAAAAGTTAACATTCTCAAGCAAATTATAACAAAGTTGAGAATCTCTACAACATATCATTCACAATGTTCAGTATACAATCAAAATTACTACATAAGCAAAAATATAGGAAAGGTGAGAAAGAATCAAGAGAAAACGTTATCAATAGAGAATGACTCAAATATTTCAGACGTTGGCATTACAAAATAGGGTATTTTTAAACTTGTGTATGTGCATGTGTGTTAAAATATAAATAACATAAAACTTAACATTTTAACAATTTTTATGTTACACTGTATCACACAAGTGGCATTAAATGCATTCATAATGTTATATAATCATCATCACTATTTTCTCATCTGCAACAGAACCAATGTACCCACTAAACAATAACTCTCCATTTCTTCCTCCCCACCCCAGTAATCTCTATTTATTCTACTTTCTCTATGAATTTGCCTATTTTAGTTACCTCATATAAATGGAATCATATAATTTTTGTTCATAAAAGAACATAAAAGTCTAGCTTAATTCACTTAGCATAACGATTCCAAGGTTTAAGTTTACATTGTAGTATGGGTCAGAATTTCATTCTTTTGTATGGCTGAATAATATTCCATTGTATGTCTATCTCACATTTTGTTTATCCATTCATCCATTGATGGACAGTTGGATTGTTTCCATTTTTTCGCTATTCTGAATATGCTGCTATGAACACTGGTGTACAAGGATCACTTTGAGCCCCTGCTTTCAATTCTTCTGGATTCTAGTTAGGTACAGAAATGCAGAATCATATGGTATTTTTAAGTTTAACTTTTTGAGGAACTGCCAAACTGTTTTCCTCAGGAGCTGTACAATTTTACATTCCTACCAACAATGCACAAGGTTTCCAATTTCTGCACATCCTCATCAAACACAGGTTTTGTTATGCAGATAACATATGAACTTTGAAAACTAATTTTTAAAAAAACAAGTCTACAAAAATTAGGTGTGCTGGCAAAATTGGACTTAGCATAAAACCTACTAAAGAAGAGACTATGAAATGACAATACTCATTCAGATACTTAAGTTTTGATAAATTGTTGTTTTCATGAAAATCAGTCCCTGCAATTTATAACTGTAATAAATCACTGTCAAGCTTTTTTAAAAAAGCTAATAAAAGTCAAAATTGATACAGTCATGCTTCATATCACAACTGTAGTTTGAGATTTTGTTTTGTGAAATCACCTTCAAACAAATTTAGTTAACATTTAAACATTCATTGCTAAAGTTCCCTTTTGATCAATAGCCCCAATTCTAATCTCCTTTTTATAAAGGCACTAATGGTTTTCTGTATATCAAGTAATATTGCAGAGATGCTGTAATAAAATATTACCTTAAGTAAGGGTTTGTTCATATATCATTATGGAGAATGAGATCCTTTTAGAGGAACTCTGTTATTACTGCTCAGAGTCTGAGACCACTACCACTTCCAACCAAAATGAGACAGGGGATATAAATTAAGGGTTGTAAAAGGAATAATATGATCTATAGGTGTAAAGTGAAGCTTTGTTACAAAACTGCTTATGGCCATCTCAAGAAAATAAAAGGCTTTCTCATTTCAAAATGTTGTAATGATTAACAATGATATTAATGTCTATCCTGGTTGTATGGAAACTTACAGGGCAAGAAAACTAATGTCACATAGTCAGTTTCTCAAGAAAATCTTATTCTCTCCACAATGACTCTAATACATTACTAATTAGTTAGCTATGAATCCAGCAAATCTATTGCCAAATAATGTGAGACACACTGAGAAAGTAGGGATCATTAGTAGACCATGATGCCCTAAAATGGTAAATAAAATCATACTTGATGTATCACACTGCCATCTGATTTTCAAATTCTTGATAATTACATATTTACTTAAATCTAAGACATAATTGGTTGAAAGATGAATATGTATTTTAGAAATGTTAAAATGTAAAAAGCATCATAAGATTGATAAAGTATGGTAATTTCATATTACATACAGTAAATAGGACTCTTACTTCTAATTACTAATTTTCTGGAAATATATTTGATAAAATAGTTCAGCATCTGATAGGGCATATGGATCCATCATAATATTCTTTCTATGGGCACAGGCTTCCCCTAGCCCATAAATTCCAAGAAATAATTACAAAAAACACCATAAAGACAAGACATCCATATTGCCACTGTGTATCATTAAGATTTTATATGCTATCAATCTTCCTTTTTAAGGCATAAAAATTACAAATAAAGCTAAAGCCCCCTTTGATCAACACTCTCAAACCTAATCTCTTGCCAGAGACAATACTAACAATAATTTGGTATGTACCCTTCTAGTCCATTTTAAATACATACATATTTCAATAATAAAAAAACATAGTACTGTTCTTCATGATTTAATTTCAATTTACACGAATGTCATTCATTATACAATGTTTCATCCGGGGATCTTGATTTTTTTTCACTCTACACTGTTTTACATAACTATCCATGTTACAAAATACAGATCTACTTTATTACTTTTAACTGCTGTATACTACTCCATTATTTAACTGTATCACACTTTATTTACCCATTATCCCATCAATAATTAGCTTGTTTTCAATTCATATATATTTCTTATGGGTATTTGTGAGTTTCTTTAGAATGAATATACAGAAATGGAACTACAGGGTCCTTTTGTCTTTTAAAAAATGCTTCTCTGCCTCAAAGTCATAGACAACATCCTGTATTTCCTTCCAAGAACTTCAGTTTGGCTTTTCACATTCCAGGTCAAATCCTTTGGAATTCTGTTTCTTTTTATGTTGTAAGGTTGCATGTAGTTATTTTTTCCCTAATATGGAGAACCAAATACTCCAACAATTTTATTGGCTGTCACTTCTCTACTGATTCATGATATCATGTCTAATATACACCAAATTCACATATATTCACTGATTTATTTCTAGGCATTCTATTCTGTAAATTCTGTTTATTTACCTATTCATGCTCCAATACCACACACTATTTAATGACCATAACTTTTGCGTAGTATATGGGAGAAGATGTGTCCTCTCTCTTCTTTTTCAAAATTGTCTCGGCAATCCAGGGATTTCCATTTCACATGAATTTTAGAATCATTTTGTAAAGATCCTAGAAAATTCGTGTTAGATGTTTGGAACTATATTAGGTCTATAGATTAATTCTGGGAGAATTGACATTTTTATGGTATTAGGTTTTTCCATCTGCATTTATGGTATTTCTCTCGATTTATTCAAGTCTTATGCCCTTCAGTGAAGCTTTACAGTTTTTCCATAAAGATATTGTTCATTTTTTTTAAGTTTACACCAATACGTTTCAAAAGTAAAGCATGGGTTGAATTTAAGAAAAGCCCTTCCCTCATTTAGTACACTCGGCGTTTCTCACCTGTATGCCCTCTCTTATGTATAGAAAGGGATGCTCTTTGAGAGAATGCTTTCCCACATTCATTACATTCAAAAGGTTTCTCACCAGTATGACTTCTCATATGTATAATAAGTAATGAGCATTGAGAGAAGGCTTTTCCACACTTACTACATTCATACGGTTTCTCCCCTGTATGACTTCTCACATGAAGAGTAAGGGATGAGATTCGAGAGAAGGCTTTACCACATTCATTACATTTAAATGGTTTTTCTCCAGTATGAATTTTTTCATGCTCAAGGAGATTTTGTCTCTGACTGAAAGCTTTTCCACATTGATTACAATGATAGGGTTTCTCTCCAGTATGAATTTTCTCGTGTTCAGTGAGATTTGATTTCTGACTAAAGGCTTTCCCACATACTGTACATGCATAAGGTTTCTCACCAGTATGAATTCTCTGGTGTCTAATAAGGTTTGACATCTGAATAAAAGCTTTCCCACATTCATTACATTCATATGGTTTCTCTCCAGTATGAATTTTCTGATGTGTAATGAGATTTTCTTTCCTGCTGAAGGCTTTTCCACACTCATTACATTCATAAGGTTTCTCGGCTGTGTGATTTCTCATATGTACAGTAAGGGATGAACTTTGAGAAAACGCTTTCCCACATTCACTACACACATAAGGCTTCTCACCTGTATGACTTCTCATATGTATAATAAACACTGAGCATTGAGAGAAGGCTTTTCCACATTTATTACATTTATAGGGTTTCTCCCCTGTGTGACTTCTCATGTGTAGAGTAACAGATGACATTCGAGAAAAGGCTCTACCACATTCATTACATGCATAAGGTTTCTCCCCAGTGTGAATTTTCTCATGCTCAATAAGGTTTTGCTTCTGGCTGAAGGATTTTCCACATTCTTTACATTCATAGGGTTTTTCTCCAGTATGAATTCTCTCATGTTCAATGAGATTTGATTTCTGACTGAAGGCTTTCCAACAATCCTTACATGCATAAGGTTTCTCCCCTGTATGAATTCTCTGGTGTCTAATAAGGTTTGACATCTGAATGAAAGCTTTTCCACATTCATTACACTTATATGGTTTTTCCCCAGTATGAATTTTTTGATGTGTGATAAGATTTTCCTTCCTGCTGAAAGCTTTTCCACATTCCTTACATTCATAGGGTTTCTCTCCAGCATGAATTCTCTCATGTCTGATGAGGTCAAATTTATGACTGAAGTCTTGTCCACACTGATTACACTTAAAAGGGGTTAGAACATGGGATGAGCAATGGTAAAAAGGCTTCCTGTACTTATTATACTCATAGTTTTTCTCTCTTACACAGTTCTTCTCATAACTAAGTAAATCTAAATTATGTTCCAAACCCTTATCAAGTGAGTCATATTCAAAGAAGTTTTGTCTTGAAGTAAGAATATCTGAGCTCAAAGGAAATATTTTTGTAACTCTTTTACATTCAATGACATTTTCCTTAATCAGAGTTTTCTTGGAGATGGATGTGACTTTCCTCACAAGTGTTTCCTGTTGCTTCTTGATCTGTTCATCAACTTCCCAAACTTCTAAAATGGAGGACCAAAAATTATTACTTTTGAATTTTTCTGCTACTACACTATTAATAACATTTCAGAAATTTGCTCCTATGGAGTTGATTTTTTATGTTGACTCTAGTCTCCCAATATGAAAAAAATCCAAAGTGCAAATTACCCTAGTTTCTAAGTTTTAAGAGGTTAACTCCTATAAAATATTATGGAGAGAAAATTGACATTGATAGGCCTAAGTAGCTTTGACTGCTTTTAAAAGTATGCTTATACAATGCAGAAATCAGTAACATGAACAGATTAAGACGAAAGGCTGACGATACAAATGACTGGATAGGGAGTCAAAATGACCAGAGGATAAAATTAACATTTGTGGTTAAACACAGTGGATTGAATGTATATGTTTATTTCTCCTCCTCCCTAAAATTCCATTAAAATGACAGTAAAAAAATAAAATGTCAAATCCACAAGAACAAAGGAAATAAGAGTGTAAAGAAGGGAAAACAAGAGATTTCAACAAAAGAACGGAGATGAAAGGCATATAGGGAACTGTTAACTAATGGCAGAGCTAAGAAGTTAAAGTACTACAAAGAAAAAAAATAAAGTACTACAAAGATACAAATGTCAAGCAATAAAGTGATTTAGCCACAAAACACTGGAAAAGCTAACAAACTGGAGAATTCAGGTACTCAAAAGGTAGAGCGATGTCTGAAGAGGATTAATTTAAAGTCTGAATAGGGAACACTTACACTCCCTGAGGCAAGTATTACGGATTTGCTTAAGTAACATCTTTCCAAACTCATCCTATGTTTTTCCAACCTGCGAAGAGTGAGTTATAACTGTATTTCCTGGACACACTTGCATGTAGGGTTCTGGATGTGATTTAGATTAATCATACAACATTTTAATTCAGAAATGAATTAAAATTAGAAAGAAAACAGGCATTTTACCTAAATACTACAACAGAAGTGGTAAGGTTCTGAAGCTCATGGTTATAGAGGCATTTCCCTGGTTCAATCAGAAACCATTTCTTTTTTTTTTTTTTAAGATTTTATTTATTCATTTGAGAGAAAGAGCACAAGCAGAGGGTGGGGGCCGGTAGAGAGAGAAGCAGACTCCCTGCTGAGCAGGGAGCCTGATGTAGGGCTCGATTCCAGGACCCTGAGATCATGACCTGAACCTAAGCCAGATGCATAACTGACTGAGCCTCCCAGGTGCCCCTCATTTTTTTTTTAAGTAAGCTCTACTCCCAACGTGGGGCTTGAACTCACAACCCCGAGATCAAAAGTTGCATGCTCCACCAACTGAGCCAGCCAGGTGGCCCATTAGAAGTTATTTCTTGATCATAGTGGGAAAAGGAACTCACTTAGCAGCTCACTTTTCTGATATGATGTTGAGACTCATTCCTAAAAGCTTATCCTATAGTTGGTCCTTCAGTCCTCCCAAAGGTTCTCTAGGACATTTAATACCTTCATATAAATTCCTTCCTTTTTAAATTAGTTGCTAATAAGCTCTTTTCTCTGTAACTGCATCTTCGCCAATACCTCCCCACCCCCCACATAACACAGGAAGTGGCCATGTATCCACAACCTGAGCAGGAAAAAAAAAGCTTACTCTATAGAGAAAATGAACTATATAGGCTCTAGACTTAGGAACAAATTAAGCTTATGTAAAGGAAGTCTCATACTAAAAACCTAGGAATTATGTAAACTTGTCAATATTAAATGTAAGATTTCCAATCCCTTTCTGTTGCTTGCCCCTCATGAATGCTGGCATTTACCTCCAGGTAGGAGATGAGAAGATTAAAAACAAAAGACCCACAGAACTAGAATTCTAGAACTGGCATTTGCAACTCAACAAAAAACTCCTAGGTTCTATTAAAAAAGCATCAAAAATTTGTTAGATTTTTAGAATTTCTTTTTTATGCTTTCATGCATCAAAATAAGGAAAACTAGTGACACTGATGAATTACCTATTTAAACAAAGATTTGAAAGTCTCATTACAATTAAAAATATATAGAAAACAAAGCAAACAGAAAAATTAGGCAAGTAGTAACTCTAGGAATGACAAAAATCTATGTAAGGATATATAATTAATAGTCATTTCTTGGCTCAGTATAACAGTATATCACCTAAAAGAACAAAGTAAGCAGTGAAAACCAATTTAGCCAAAACCTGTGATATAGCTATATCCAGAGAAAAAGGAAAGGGGAAGTGGTGGTGGTGGTGTAAGAGTACTAAACCTCATCTTTCATTAATATCAAGTTGATATTAATTAGAAATTACCAAATAATAGCATACTCAGAGAAGACTAGCTTCCATCCTATCCCTGAAACACTGATTCTTCCTACATTGCCTGACGGGTAAGCATTTTCATTAATTTTGGGGTTATTCTTTTTTTTTTTTTTTTAAGATTTATTTATTTATTTTATTTGACAGAGAGAGACACAGTGAGAGAGGGAACACAAGCAGGGGGAGCGGAAGAGGGAGAAGCAGGCCTCCTGCTGAGCAGGGAGCCTGATGCGGGGCTCGATCCCAGAACCTGGGGATCATGACCTGAGCCGAAGGCAGAAGCTTAACAACTGAGCCACCCAGGCACCCAATTTTGGGGTTATTCTTATATTCTTTTAAAATACGTATATTAAATACATATACATATGCCATATATATATCCATACACATATGCCTCTCCCACTCTTTATAAAAAAGGTGGCATATTCTATTTTTTTTTAAAGATTTTATTTATTTATTCATGAGAGACAGAGAGAGAGAGAGAGGCAGAGGGAGAAGCAGGCTCCCAAGGAGCAGGGAGCCCGATGTGGGACTCAATCCCAGGACTCTGGGATCATGACCTGAGCCGAAGGCAGACACTTAACCATCTGAGCCACCCAGGCGCCCAAGGTGGCATATTCTAAATGCTGCTCTGCACATTGATTTTTTCCATTTATGTATCCTGAATGGAAGCATGACATCTCTGACTTGTTTTATAGTTTTGACATTGGAATCATGTAAATGTTTTACATAACAACAAAAAAAGTTAAATCAAATGAGGAGGAAAAAAGCCAAAATAACTCTTAAAAATTGAAAACAAATGGAAAAGAATAAATCTATATATGAAGTTAGGGCCATAATCACTTCAAGTGACTTTAAACACAGTAGTTTGACTATACCCTAAGGGAGAAAAAAAATACAACCAAAGAAATCTTAAACTACATTCTTTTTATTTTTCTTTTTTTTTTTTTTTTGTTCTTTTTAAGATTTATTTATTTTAGAGAGAGAGTGCTCACTCACGTGCACAGGGGAGGGGCAGAGCGAGAGGGAGAGAGAATCTCAAGCAGACTCTATGCTGAGTGTGGAGCCCACATAGGGTTCCATCTCACAACCCTGAGATCACCACCTGAGTTGAAACCAAGAGTGGGCTGCTTAACTGACTGTGCCACTCAGGCAACCCAGTAGTCTTTTTCATTATTAGTAATATTGGTATTGTTGTTTGGAACTAATATATATATATATATATATATATATATATATATATATATATATATATATACACAGAGAGGGAGAGAGGGAGGGAGGGAGATATCAGTTTGGGCTCTCAAGGGACATTTGGCAATGTCTGAAAGATCTGGAGACGTTTTTGGCTGTCACAACTTGGGGAAGTGGGGAGAAAGGGGATTGGTACTCCCAGCACCTAATAGATAGAGGCCACAGAGGCTGCTAAACATTCTACACCCTACATAAACATCCTACAATGCACAGGATAGTTCCCTACAGCAAAGAATTATCTGGCCCAAAATGTCAGCAATGCCAAGGTTGGGAAATATATATGGATTAAGCAAATAAATATTTTAATGCAAAAAGGAGCCGAGATTTTCAGTATAAAAGATACAAAAACAAAACAAAAAAGGTAAGAAAAACCCTACACTCTTTAATTTGAATTGGATGTATCAGTATATATATGTACATTTTTTTCTTTCTAAAAAGTGTATTTTTCTAGCTTTGTCCACTTACAAGCTCTATAAGCAATGACAACCTAGTACTAATGAGCAACTATTGTGCCCAGATTGTGGTCTCCAAATCATTTCCCACTAAAGGAAGCAGGGGTTTTAGAAAAGTAGCTATTTTATGTCTGGAGTAGGAAATTTATAAAATTAGCCAAAGAATCCTCTGGCTAGTGATATGACAATCTGAGCATTAAATTTGCTAATAATATGGGCTTATTAATAAATAACATATAAAATATATTTAAAACATAATTTATAGGGCACCTGGGTGGCTCAGTTGTTAAGCATCTGCCTCAGCTCAGGTCATGATCCCCGGGTCCTGGGATCAAGCCCCGCATTGGGCTCCCTGCTCTGCAGGAAGCCTGCTTCTCCCTCTCCCACTCCCCCTGCTTGTGTTCCTTCTCTCGCTGTGTCTCTCTCTGTCAAATAAATAAAATCTTTAAAAAAAATAAATGAAACATAATTTATATGTTTTGTAAATATATAAACATTTCTAAATGTTTTCCATATATATCATTTACATGCACTGAATAATATGTTATTTATTTTGATGCTCATTATATAAATTTATAATGATTTAACTTGGCAAACTAGAGAATGTTAGGACACCAATCATTATTCTCAAAGTTTCTGAAGGGGGCGCCTAGGTGGCTCTGTCAGTTAAGCATCTGACCCTTGGTCTCAGCTCAGGTCTTGATCTCAGGGTTCTGAGTTCAAGCCTCATGTTGGGGTCCATGCTGAGCATGGAGACTACTTAAAAGAAAAAGTTTTTGAAGGAAAGGAGTCAAGTACTTCTCTTTCCTGCTCTGTAAAAACTATATTTCAGGGTAATCAAACAGTTATTGACAGAGTTGTTCTTGTTTTTTTTTTTAAGTTGTTTTTGTTTTTTTTTTAAGTAATCTCTACATCCAATGTGGGACTCGAACTCACAACCCCAAAATCAAGAGCTGCACACTCCACTGATGGAGCCAGCCAGGCGCCCCTTGAGTTCTTTTTTATGAGAGATTTCAGCTAATAAAAGCAGAAGAAACCTCTAATAAAATAATGGATCTAGCCAAAGATTATCAATGGCTGTTAAAAGCCTTAAGTGAAAAGTTAGTATGAATCTTTAAAATAGATGGATTCTGATTCACAACACATGAATCTATTCATCAGTTTTTTAAAGATTTTATTTATTTATTTTGAGAGAGAAAGAGAGAGCAGGGGGAGGGGCAGAGGGAGAGGAGAAAGAGAATCTCAAACAGACTCCATGCTGAGTGTGGAGCCTCATGTGGGGCTCAATCCTACGACCGTGATATCATGACCTGAGCTGAAATCAAGAGTCAGACACTTTACTGACTGAGCCACCCAGGTGCCCCTCTACTCATCAATCTTAATATAAAAGTGGGATAAACCAATCTGATAAGATGTAATATGATGCACACAGCTCCATCAATGACGTATCCTTGCTAAAGAACTGAACTTGAATACAATAAGGCCAGATTATAGGAAAAATGGAATAAAGGAGTATGTAAAACACCATGAGGAAGCAAACTGCCAAATCCAGTATGTGGGACATTCTAGAGCAGGGGTTGGCAAAAAATAGTGATAGCCTGTTTTTGTGCAGCCTGTGAGCTAAGAATGTTTTTTTACACTTTTAAAGGGTTGTTGAGAGACAGAATATGAGACAGAGACTTTATCCGGCCCACAAAACCTATTTATTATCTGGCCTTCTAAAGAGAAAAATTGCTGACCCTTGTTCTAAAAGACAAATGACCTGGATTCTACACAAATAAAATGTGTGGGGAAAAAATGGGTTGGGAGGGAAGGGCAGGGGGAGAAACTCTTAAGAATTAAAGCAGACCTAAGAGATATGTCAACCAAATGCAATGTGCTAATCTTTATTTAGATCCTGATTCTAATAAACCAACCATAAAAATATATTCTTGAGACAACTGAGGAAATAGGAACAGAGACTAAATATCAAATGATAGTAAGAAATTACGATTAATGTTATTAGGTATGATAATAATATTGTGGTTATTTAAATAATTTCACCTGTTAGAGATATATACAATGATATTCAAAGGTGAAATGTAAAAGAGTTCAGCAAACAAAACCAAAACAAAACTGGGGTAGACAGATAAACAAGTCTGGCAAAATGTTGATCACTATTGAAGCTAAGTAATGAATACAATGAGGATTCCTTATACTCTATTTTTGTATGGTTGAAAATGACCATAATAAAATTATTTATTTATTTTTTTAAAAGATTTTATTTATTTATGTGACAGAGAGAGACACAGCAAGAGAGGGAACACAAGCAGGGGGAGTGGAGGAGGGAGAAGCAGGCTCCCAGTGAGCAGGGAGCCCAATGTGGAGCTCGATCCCAGGACCCTGGGACCATGACCTGAGCCAAAGGCAGACGCTTAATGACTGAGCCACCCAGGCACCCCTATAATAAAATGTTTTAAAGTATTTATTTAGAAATAAAGATCAATACTAAAAGAAATAGCTAAGTAAGTTGAAATGAAAATGATTGCCTAAATGACGTAAAATGTGAGGTCAGAAGAAGGGACTGTCATAACCCTTGTATTTCTTTGTTTTTTAAAAAGAAGTACATGTATTTGAGAAAAATTAAAAATATATTTTAAAAAGGAAAGAAATACTATAAAAGGAAAATGATAACAGTAGCATTAGGTTACAGAAGCAAATTATAACCCAAGTTCTTCTTACTTTTGCCTAGATTAACTGCTCTATGATCCTAGGAAGTTTAGCTCTTGTCTATTCTGCAGACGAAAAGCAATTTTCATAAGTTTTAATTCCCTTGTTTTGTATAAAAACACTTGAAGTTTAGGCTGTCCAAACTAAATCCAGCCCCAAATTGGTAATAACAATGGCGACAGCTTCAACTTTCCATCTAATTGCAAGTCATTCTCTTAGGTGCTTAAAGAACAAGGCATATAAGTACCCAATGAAAAGATCACAAGGCAAGTCATCTTTGCTCAAGATCTGATTCACTGCATTGTTCTAATAGCAGGTACTATCATTTTATCCTATGTTCATTTTTCCATGCTGAAACTGTCCTTACCAGCAAATCCTGTTGTGTTTTGCTTTTGTTCTTTCTTCATGGCGGACATACTGTTGCTCAAAATGATAATTATTTTTTGTACATTATTAGCTCTATAATGGTTTCTCTAGGTTCAACTGTGGGTAACTTAAAATTCAGATAATTAGACATTTTTTAATCTTTATATTCAGTTATCTTCTAAGTCCCTGCCTATAAACTACTGCTGTAACCTGACTGCCACCATGCGTAAAGCAAAACCATAGCTATAGTTCAGTGATTAAAAAAGGGAAAAAAATCTCTTAAAAAAATTAAAAAGGGAAAAAACTGAACTAAATTACCAACAAGGTTTTAAAAATACAAAAAAGGGCATGAAGGTTGGCAAAGTTCAGACTTCTCTGACTCTACGCTAGATAACCCATTCTCTATTTCACTAATCCTTTAAGGTCTCCCCTCTTCCAATCAAGCTATGCTTCAAATTTTACCCCATGAACATGTCATGCTAATTTTCCTCTCAAAACTTTTATGTTTTGCTTTTTTTAATATTGTTTTTCTCATTTTTATTTGTTATTTTTTTTTAGAGAGAGAGAGTCGCATGTGCGGGTGGGGGTGGAGGAGGAGAGGGAGAGAGAGAATGTTAAGTGGGCTCCACGCCCAGTGCAGAGCCCAAGGGGCTCAATGCGGGGCTCCATCTCATGACCCTGAGATCATGACCTGAGCTGAAATCGAGTCGGACACTCAACCAACTGAGCCACCTAGACACCCCAAATAAATATTTTAAAACAACAAAAACAATAAGAAGAATCTCTCCCAATATAGCTCTACACCAATCAATTCATGAATCATTAAATGAAGAATAAGACAGTCTTTCTTTTGGTGGATTAAGCCTCAGAAATCAAGTATAAAGGGCGCCTGGGTGGCTCAGATGGTTAAGCATCTGCCTTCGGCTCAGGTCATGATCCCAGGGTCCTGGGATCAAGTCCCGCATCAGGCTCCCTGCTCCTTGGGAACCTGCTTCTCCCTCTGCCTCTCTCTCTCTCTCTCTGTCTCTCATGAATAAATAAATAAAATCTTTAAAAAAAAAGAAATCAAGTATGAAAACATATATAAGCAGTATGTTTTAAGACTTCATATCACTCTGGTAGACATAGACTAGAAAGTTAGCTCAAAGATGAGGGTAGATCTATAATGGCTAGAAGTGCTGGGGACTGTTTACGAGAAATCAAACTCCAAGTTAAATAACAGAACCACAATAGGTAAGAACCCTCATAATTAAAGGCAAAGATTTGAAGAGTTTCACAGTACTGGAGACATTAAATGTTGCCATTTCTGTAGTTAAATACTGATTTAAGGGCATGAACACACCTATGTCATGAAGGTACATAAAGGAAAAAGAATCTATATGTAATTTAGAATGGCTCTGGATAATGCCCAGTGAGGGCTGAAAGAAAAAGTCATATATAAGACATTTCCTAAAGGAACAGGAAATAAACAATAAACAGGAACTGAGGGGTATCAAAATCTTTTAGAGAAGAGCAAAAGGAAAGACATTTCCAAAAAGGGTGATCCATAGGATCAAATATAGCACAGAGGACTTCCTGTTTCAAAACGGTCAAATTAAACATCTCTGTGTCCTGTCTTCTTTCTGTAAAAGTGAAGAAGAAAACAAAAAGAAAATACATCTTCAGTGAAACTAAAAGGGAGCTAAACTCCAATTCCAGCAAATAAAGAAAGACCAGAGGAGAAATTGGACTAGGTAGGAAAGAAACTTGGAGATAGTGGCTGTTCTTTCTTATCTCAGACAGAAAGCACAGTGAACAGAGTTCCTCTGAATAGAAGGAACACTCTGTGCGCAGAATGAACTAGTTATTTTTTGCAACAGTGTGATCCAGATGTGTTGAAACTGGTGGCAGGAACATAATGGTCTTCATCTGGCCCTATCAAATGGTAGGGAAGACAGGACTAAATAAGAAGATGCAAACAGCCATTATTCTTATATAAGCAGTCTGTGGACATAGAAAAGTAGAAGGGATACTGCAGGGCGCCTGGGTGGCTCAGTTGGTTGAGCGACTGCCTTAGGCTCAGGTCATGATCCCGGAGTCCCAGGATCGAGTCCCGCATCGGGCTCCCTGCTCAGCGGGGAGTCTGCTTCTCCCTCTGACCCTCTTCCCTCTCGTGCTCTCTATCTCTCATTCTCTCTCTCAAATAAATAAATGAAATCTTAAAAAAAAAAAAAAAAGAAGGGATACCGCACGCTAGAGGAAGCATGCAACTGATAATCTCTGATTTGGAAGAAGTAAAGGGCAAACCAACTCTCAATACAAAACCCTGAATGATAAAGGAAGTTGTTATGAGTGATAAGGGTTTCCCATTCACTCAGAGCATTTTTCCGGACACTCTTTGACACTCTTCTGTAAATAATTGGTCCAGCAAGAAATAACCTCACTTAAAGATGAGTAATGGTGATAGTAAAAGGAATCTGCATCAGCAATATGCGATAATGCTAATTAGAACCAAAAAACATGAATATACAAGTTGAAATGAAAAACTGACAGTGATTGATTAATAGGCCTCAAAAGTTCTAAAGCTTTAAAAAAAAAGAAACCTGGGGCACCTGGAAGGCTCAGTCATTGAGCGTCTGCCTTTGGCTCAGGTCAGGATCCCAGGATCCTGGGATCGAGCCCCGCATCGGGCTCCCTGCTCGGTGGGAAGCCTGCTTCTTCCTCTCCCACTCCCCTTGCTTGTGTTCCCTCTCTTGCTGTGTCTCTCTCTAATAAATAAATACAATCTTAAAAAAAAAAAAAAAAAGAAACCTATGGGCATCCAAGGCAAACAAATCAAGTCACCTATGAGGAGAACCAATCGGACTTCAGAGGTCTCCAAGCAATATTCAAAGCCAGGAGATAGTAGAGGATTATTTAAAGTCTTCAGAGAACTGTCTACAGAACAAACAAATAAACAAAGAAACAAACAAAAAAACTAGGAAAAAAAGTATGACCCAAGAATTTTATACATAGCCAAATAATAAAGGGTAAGAAAAAAAGATATTTTCTTATGGGCAAAAACTCAAGGACCTAGTTCCCAATAAATTATAAGTTCCATGAGGACAGGACTTTGTTTTGTATACTGTTACATGCTCATGCCCAAAATAGTATTTTATCTTTATTGCTAGAAATATAAATGTGGTTTTCTTTCCTTCATACCTTCTACTTGGTTGTTGAAGTATATATGAAAGCTATTGATTTTTATTTGTTAATTTGATATCCTACCATCTCACTGGATTCTTTTACTGTTTGTTATACTTCTTCAGTTGATTCTCTTGTGTTTTTCAGGGATACAATTTTATCTTAAAGATGAGTTTATAGATTCCTTTCCAATGACAGAAAGCACAGTGCTGAAAGGACAGACAGAAAGTACAGTACTGATTTTTTTCTCTTATCTAATACTTTGGTATAAACTTAAGAAATATACAAAAGCTATAAAGGGAAAACTTGGAAAGCATTTATGAAGGATACAAAGTAGATGTGAACAAAGACAGGGCATGTTCTTTAATAGAAAATCTCAACATTCTAAAGATGTCATATCTCTAAAAGTTAATTTATATACCTAATACATTCCCAATAAAAAGTCCAATAGGTTTTTCTCTGGAAATAGAGAGTTGTATCTAACATTCATATGGTAAAATAACAATCAAGAAGAGCCAGCACAACTCTGAGAAAGAATGGATGCAACTGGGAAAGAAAGGGACTCAGTGTCAAGGATAAGAGGGAGACTTACTTTTTAATGTATCTTTTGGATTGTTTATGTTCTTTAACCAAGTGTATATATACATTTTTCTTTTGAGAGAGCAATATATATATTGAAATATATATATATTTTGGAGAGAGCAAGCGGGTGGGGGAGGAACAGAGGGAGAGGGAGAGAGAAAATCCCAAGCAGTCTGCACACCCAGCGTGGAGCCCAACCTAGGGCTCGATCTCATGACTCAGATCACGACCAGAGCCAAAATTAAGAACAACTGGATGCTTAATGGACCCAGGTGCTCTGAAGTATGCATATTTACATTTTAAAAAAATTAACATAATGGAAGGTGGGAATAAGTAGGAGTAAGGCACCAATTTCTAAGGCAGAAACTTAAAGCTACATGGGCTTGTGAAGGTTGTGAACTAAAATCGGAACTGTGAATACTGTTAGAGAATATATGTCTATAGCTTTTCAAAATGGAAAGAAATTGAAAGGAATCTAAGTGTGAAACAAATATACTTTTAAAATACTACACATCTATGAAATGCTGAATACATAAGGAATTAAAACTAAGGGAAACACTAAGGAAAAAGAGAGCTTAAAGATCATAGAGAGGGACAATAATCCTGAAACTGAGGCAATAAATGAATTCAAGAAGGTTGGCATCCTGAAATCCAATGGAACTACCAGCCCTCTAAAATTTGGAAAAGGAGGATAGCTCCAGTACAGGAAGAAAATAGTATCTGGAAATGTCACAGGAATCCAATCCGTTCATACTGCTTGTCACCCTGGAACACTAGGGCTTTTAAGAAAATCTTGGAAAATGTAAAATGGTGTCAACCACATTAACAACTGTCATGTGGCTTTCTCATTCAGAGCTGCCTCTTTACTTATTCACCTGGACAGTGCCTCCCAAGCATTTCTTCCTCTACCACCCATGGCTCCTCTTCCTGCTCCAACTTGAAGATCACATCTGGTTTGGTGACTTGATAACCTATTACAGGAAACAGCAAAGCACTTGCATGTTAATGCTGGAGACCACCATCCACACCTGGGGCTGAGTCTTAGGAGCTTGAGGGCCTTTGAAGGATGAGGACAAAGGAATTTCTAAAGTGAGACAAAGTAATCAGGCTTTACCCTGAAGATGAGTACATACAATCATGTAAAGACAAGGCAGACTAAATTCACCTGGCAAGTTAAAGTCTTCATACGCTTCAAAAATGGAAAGGAATTCCATGAAAAATTGCAAAGCTACCCTTACCCACTGTGACTAGGTTGCTGTAGTTCTCTAGCATCACATCCCGGTACAAGTTCCTCTGAGCAGGTTTCATTTGCTGCCATTCCTCCTGGGTGAGGTCCACAGCAACATCCTTAAATGTCACTGTTTCCTGTAAAAACCAATCCTAATTAATATGAACTCATCAAACTTCAATGGAGTGGTCAAAATATGTAAGAACTCATGTCCATCATGAACTCAGGGATCAGAGTTCACTACAAACTGTATATCAAGTCTTCATATTTACCTAATCTTATACCGTGAGGGAAAACAAACCATAGTGGAAATATCCTGTAAGATGTCGATTATTGAGTTAATAATCAACTTAAGCATTCATCATCTATTATGCAGGAAACTGAACATAGTGGTCACTGATTTGTACTGGTCTGTGACAGAATTGAAAGAGTTAGACATGACTCACAGGTAACTGTCTCAGAACCTGTCCAAGTGACTGTGTGACCTAGTGAGAAAGGGAACATGGAGAAAGTGGAGAAGGAAGAGAAATAAGGTAGGAGGAATGAGGAGAGGTATGAAAATTGGAATGTGCAAAATTTGAAATTTCTATACAACTTCTAGATGGAAATGTCCACTATGCAGTTAGAGGTACGAAGAAAGATGAGAATTAGCCATTAACCTAAAATTGAGAGCTGAATCCACGGCTGAAGGATAGGAGTAGTAGAGAACATATAGTGGGTAAAGGTCCAAGGACAGAATCAACAGTTAGGCATCAAAGAAAGGGACTCAGGTTTTTGTTTCTTGTTTGTTTTATTTACAATCAGAGGATGAAAATTAAAATCATGACAGCAATGTAACAGAAGCCAAGAAACTAATGACAAATTCCTGGAAAAGAATGTTACTTGATCACATATATCTAACTCTTCCTCCCCACTTAAAAACTTCAATATTCAAATAAGGAAGTAAGGAAAAAATCTTTATCCGTAAAGGTGCTAAGATAAAAAAGCACTCATATATCCCACATTCGGGAGAATTTATTCAAGAAATAGTACACACAAGGGGCACCTGGGTAGCTCAGTCGTTAAACATCTGCCTTCAGCTCAGGCCATGATCCCAGGGTTCTGGGATCGAGCCCCGCATCGGGGTCCCTGCTCCGTGGAAGCCTGCTTCTCCCTTTCCCATTCCCCCTGCTTGTGTTCCCTCTCTCAAGGTGTCTCTCTCTGTCAAATAAATAAATAAAATCATAAAAAAAAAAAGAGGGGCGCCTCAGTGGCTCAGTTGGTTAAGCAGCTGCCTTCGGCTCAGGTCATGATCCCAGGGTCCTGGGATCGAGCCCCACATCAGGCTCCCTGCTCAGTGGAGCCTGCTTCTCCCTCTCCCTCTGCATCCCACTCTGCCTACTTGTTCTCTCTATCTCTCTGTCAAATAAATAAATAAAATCTTAAAAAAAAAAAAAGAAATAGTACAAATGAGATAGACAAAATGGGAAATACAAATGAAAATCACCAAAGGCTGGATTGCAATTAGTGTTCCTTTTTTTTTCTTTAAGATTATATTTATTTATTTGAGAGAGAGAGTGTGTGTGTGCACGCATGAGCTGGAGGAGGGGCAGAGGGACAAGCAGACTTCCCGCTGAGCAGGGAGCCTGACACAGGGCTCTATCCCAAGACCCTAGGATCATGACCTGAGCCAAAGTCAGATCTTAACTGACTGAGCCACGCAGGCGCTCCTGCAATTAGTGTTTCTGAGACACTGTCTCTATGATCTATGATCATTACTACCATCAACATTATCATCATTGTCATCTCCTGAGTAGTTATACACCAGGTACTGTAATAATTTCTTTAGATATGTTAACTTCTAAAATAACCTGGTAAGGTTATGCAGTGGCTACTTTATCCATTTAAAAAGTAAGGAGGGGCACCTGGCTGGCTCAGTCCGTAGAGCATGTGACTCTTGATCTTAGGATTGTTCACTACACAATGGGTATAGAGACTACTTAAAAATAAAATCTTTAAGGAGTGCCTGGGTGATACAGTCAGTAAAGCATCCGACTCTTGGTTTCAGATAGGTCATGATACTCGGGTCCTGGGATCGAGCCCCGTGTTGCCCAAAGGATCTGCTTAAGATTCTCTCTCCTGGGGCGCCTGGGTGGCTCAGTTGGTTAAGCGACTGCCTTCGGCTCAGGTCATGATCCTGGAGTCCCGGGATCGAGTCCCGCATCGGGCTTCCTGCTCAGCAGGGAGTCTGCTTCTCCCTCTGACCCTCTTCCCTCTCATGCTCTCTATCTCTCATTCTCTCTCTCTCAAATAAATAAATAAAAAATCTTTAAAAAAAAAAAGATTCTCTCTCCCTCTGCTTCTGCCCTTCCTGCTTGTGCGTGTCTCTCTCTCAAATAAATAAATAGAATCTTAAAAAAAAAAAAACTTTAAAAATAAGTAAATAAATAAATAAAAATGAAAAGTAAGGAGACCAGGGTTAAGAATAACTCTTCCAGGGTCATAAAGCTTCATATGTGGTAAGAGCTGGATTGTAGCCCAAGCAGTGTCACTACACTTTTTCTCCAACTTAGCAGGAGGAGTCTCAGAATCCCACAAATATCCCCTGACTCAAGACAGACAACTGGACACACTTGTGCATTTGAAACCTCTCTTGCTGAGGTTGAAAGCATATGAAATCACCAATGATGGGAAACTACAGGACAAATATCATGACCAGAAAAAAAAAATCAAAGGCCAATGATGATGGGACATGATCCTGATTTGGAGAAGCAGACAGAAGTCAGATTGAGCAGTAGGGAAGACTGAAAACAAAAGCAGATGTAGAAAACTAGCATCTGGTACAATCTAGGAGCAAAAGCAGATATAAAGTATTTTTTCTGTCAGTACCCAATATTGTATTAGCCAAATTAGCCAAATAAACTTACAAAAACTAGTACTTAAGATTTTAGGTAAAGAGTGAGGGAATAATCATTAAAATAACTTTGGAGCAAATTACCTGGTATATATATGAGTTGGTAAATGTAAAAACAAATTAAATTTACACTTAAAAAAGTTATAAATATAAATATTTACAGTTATAAAATAATTTTTATGTTATAATTTATTGTAATGATATTATAATTTATTGTAATAATTTTATAATTTTTATATTATATACTTTAATATAAATATTAAAGTTATAAATATATACATTTATATAGATATAAATCTCTAAAAACAGTTATCTTGATCATTTTAATAAATTAAATACTTGTCAAGCCTAAATCAAGAAAAAAAATAAAACACAATAATTCAAACTGGGATATAAAACGAACATGTAGTAAAAGAGTGTCAAGTTTTGAGAGGAATTCTACTTTGAGATAGCAGTATGAGGTACTCTATGGATGCTTCCCAGTAAAACAGGCATAACTGGTGAAAATTTTGTTTTTTGTTTTTAAATTTTCAGTCTCTGGAAATTACCCTAAGGGCATAAAGCAATGAAGAACCATTTATTCAGGAAAACCTACTAAAACTTGGGGCGCCTGGGTGGCTCAGTCATTAGGCATCTGCCTTCGGCTCAGGTCATGATGTCAGGGTCCTGGGATCGAGCCCCACATTGGGCTCCCTGCTCGGCGGGAAGCCTGCTTCTCTCTCTCCCACTCCCCCTGCTTGTGTTCCCTCTCTCGCTGTGTCTCTCTCTGTCAAATAAATAAATAAAATCTTAAAAAAAAAAAAAGAATCAGGAAAAAAGACAACTAAAGAGAAAGAAGTCAGAAGAAACCTCAAAGACTGGCCTCAAAAACTACCCCTGCCTGAATTCAATGAGATCATAAAGTGGAGCAATTTATGCTCCAGGCATTGTCAAAAACAATAATGCAATCCGTTGGCAATCAGTAGATGTGATACCAAACAAGACAGACAACTTAAAAAAGAGGTAGAGGAAATGGACAAAGAGAGCCCTTCTAACACCACCATCATCCTAGAGTGTCTTTGGACATGCCCAAGGCTATACCTTCTGAGATGTGACCCCAAAGTATCACACTATAGGGGAAACAGATTTCACTAAAATAACATAGGCAAGTCACTGAACAAATGCGTAAGTAAACAAAAATAAAAACAACTCTTAGAAAAGGAGGGATGGGAATCAGTAACCAGAATTGTTACACTATATAAGGTAAGTGTTCAGTTTTTAACAAAAAATTACAACAGGAAAAGAAACAGGAGAGCGAAGTCCATACAGTGAAAAAAGGAGGCAACAGAAATTGCCTGGGAGGGGCACCTGGATGGCTCAGTCGTTAAGCGTCTGCCTTCGGCTCAGGTCATGATCCCAGGGTCCTGGGATCAAGCCCCACAGCGGGCTCCCTGCTCTGTGTGAAGCCTGCTTCTCCCTCTCCCACTCCCCTTGCCTGTTTTCTTTCTCTTGCGTTCTCTCTGTCAAGTAGATAAAATCTTAAAAAAAAAGAAAGAAAGAAATTGCCTGGGAAAGGGCTCAGATGTCAGGTTTAACAAACTAAGACTTCAAAGCATCCATTATAGACATAGCTAAAGGAAACCATGATTAAAGAAAGGACAGTATATATATATTTTGGATACAAAGGAAGACGGCTAGATGGTCCCACGAACACAACTAGATAATTATGAAATCATCCTAAAATACCCCAGAAATATATCTGAAGATTAGTTGAACTCTACAACTAAAGGTAAAGAGGCCACATCGAAGAAAATGTGGAGACACAGATAGGAAGAGCAGCTGATCATGGCCCCTGTAGTGGGGAGGGAGCTGTACTCACAGAGAAGGGTGAGAGACCGACTAGCACACAGGGGAGCACATGGGGAAAATGAATTATCACAGCAACTGGTTTGGACAGCGAGCGGGCCTAAATTTGATGAGTTCTTGCTACCAATGGGACTTAAAGTCTAGAGTTTTGTGGTTTTTTTTTTTAATTTTTGAAAAAGATTTTATTTGTCAGAGAGAGAGAACACAAGCAGGGGGACCGGCAGGCAGAGGGAGAAGCAGGCTCCTGGCTGAGCAAGGAACCCGATGTAGGACTCGATTCCAGGATGCTGGGATCATGACCTGAGCCAAAGGCAGATGCTTAACCGACTGAGCCACCCAGGCTTAGTCCCAGGCCTAGAGTTTTAAAGGTGAGCATGCATGGCTCTGAGAGAGCTTGGAGGACATTGGGGCTACTCTTGGAGAAAAGTCAGGGTAAACAGCCCACAGAAATACAGTGTGGAAACAGTGATCTGAAGAGTGCTTGGGGCACACAATGGGGAAGTTAGTTGCTCATCTTGGAGTGTGTCCCAGATAGGCAGCATTTACAGAGACCCACCTGGGAACAAAGGAACTGTGTAACACCATTTCCCTCCCCAACTCATCAGCATAAGCACAGGGCCACCTGTGGAAACCAGTGCAGTGCCCACACCGGTACCTATCTTGCTTACACCAAGCCTGCCCCCTCTGTGCTTCAGAAGAACTGCCCTTCCCAGTCAAACTTGCCTCAGTCCCAGTTTGGAGGGTCCCTTCCCCCAGAAGACTGGCTCAAACGCCTGCAAACACTGTGTCTCTTGACCTGGCAGTACTGTGAGGCCTTAGCTATAAATATTTATGCACCCAACATGGGAACACCCAAGCATTACCCTGATACCAAAACCAGATAAAGATATCACAAAAAAGAGAACTACAGGCCAGTATCTCTAATGACCATAAATGCAAAAACCCTCAACAAAATACTAGCAAACCAAATCCAACAATACATTAAAAAAATCGTTCACCATGATCAAGTAGGATTTACTCCTGGGTTGCAAGGGTGGTTCAATATTCTCAAATGAATCAATGTAACACATCACACCAATAAGAGGAAGGATAAGAACCATATGATCATTTCAATAGATGCAGAAAAAGCATGTGACAAAGTACTACACCCATTCATTTTATTTATTTATTTATTTTTATTTTTTAAAGATTTTATTTATTTATTTGTCAGAGAGAGAGAGCAGGCAGAGGGAGAAGCAGGCTCCCCACTGAGCAGGGAGCCCGACGTGGGACTCAATCCCAGGACCTTGGGATCATGACCTGAGCCGAAGGCAGACGCCTAACCAACTCAGCCACCCAGGCACCGTGTATCTATTCATTTTAAAAAGGCTCAACAAAGTAGGTTTAGAGGGAACATACCTCAACATAAGAAAGGCCATATATGAGAAATCCACGGCTAACACCATCCTCAATGGGAAAAACAACCTTTCCTCTAAGATCAAGATCAAAACAAGGTTGTCCACTCACACCACTTTTATTCAACATAGTACTGAAAGTCCTAACCACAACAGTCAAACCTCAAAAAGAAATAAAAGGCATCCAAATCAGTAAGGAAGAAGTACAACTTTCATTATTTGCAGATGATGGTGATACTGTATAGAAAACCTGAAAGACTCTGCCAAAAAACTGTTAGAACTGATAAATGAATTCGGTAAAGTTGCAGGATGCAAAATCAATCTACAGAGATCTGTTGCATTTTTCATACAATAATAATGAAACGGCAGAAAGAGAAATTAAGAAAACAATTCCATTTACAATTACACCAAAAATAATAAAATACTTAGGAATAAATCTAACCAAAGAGGTGAAAGACCTGTACTCTGAAAACTATAAAATAGTGATGGAAGAAACTGAAAATGACAAACAAAATGGAAAGACATGCCATGTTCATGGACTGGAAGAACAAATATTGTTCAAATGACTATACTGTCCAGGGGTGCCTGCCTGGCACAGCTGGAAGAGCTTGTGACTCTTGATCTCAGGGTCATGAGTCAAGCCTCCCGTTGGGTATAGAGATTACTAAAAACAAACAAACAAACAAAACCCCCAAGCCTCCATATATATATATAAACTTTTAAAAAATGTCTATATTACCCAAAGCTATCTACACATTTAATGCAATCCCTATCAAACTACCAATCAATTTCACAGAGTAGAACAAACAATTAGAAAATTTGTATGGAACAAGAAAAAGTCCTAAATAGCCAAAGGAATCTTGAGAAAGAAAAGCAGGGGCACCTGGCTGGCTCAGTTGAAAGAGCATGCTTGATCTTGGAGGTAGGGAGAGGCTGTGGTTTCAAACCCCATGCTGGGTGTAGAGGTTACTTAAAAACTTTAAAAGGAAAGAGAAAAGAAAAGCTGGAGGCATCACAATTCCGGACCTCAGGTTATATTACAAAGCTGTAGTAATCAAAACAGGATGGTACTGGCACAAAAATAGATCAATAGAACAGAATAGAAAATCCAGAAATAAATCCACATTAATAAGGTCAATTAATCTTTGACAAAGCAGGAAAGAATATCCAGTAGGAAAAAGGCAGTTTCGTCAACAAATGGTGCTGGGAAAACTAGACATCAACATGTAAAAGAATAAAAGTGGAGGGGCACCTGGGAGACTCAGTTGGTTAAGTATCTGCCTTCAGCTCAGGTCAAAATCCCAGGGTACTGGGACCGAGCCCCACATCTGGCTCCCTGCTCAGTGGAGAGCCTGCTTCTCCCTCTCCCTCTGCTGGCCACACTCCTGCTTGTGCCTTCTCTGTCAAACAAATAAATAAAATCTTTTAAAAAAGAATGAAAGTGGAACACTTTCTTATACCATATAGAAAAATAAATTAAAAATGGATTAAAGACCTAAATGTGAGACCTGAAACCATAAAAATCCTAGAAGAGAGCAAAGGCATTAATTTCTCTGACACTGGTGTAGCAATTTTTTTCTCAATAGGTCCCTTTTGGCAAAGGAAACAAAAGCAAAAATAAACTTGCACCCCAGTGGCAGAGATGTGAAGGCCCTCCCTATGCTTCCTCCCCATCCAGTCGGTGCTCTCCCTCACTCTCCTCTCCTCATCCCCAAGGAGAAGACAGAGCTCATCCAGAAGGTGAAGCTGGCTGAGCAGGCCAAGCGCTACAACATGGCAATTTGCATGAAGGCCAAAACCGAGCAGGATGCCAAGCTGTGCAACAAGGAGCACAATCTGCTCTCCATGGCTTATACAAATGTGGTCAGGGATGCAGGTCAGCGTGGAGAGTCATATGGAGCATGGAGCTGAAAAGTGACACCTCCAATAAGAAGTTGCAGCTGATTTAAGGACTACTGGAGAAAGTGGAGTCTGAACTGAGGTCCATCCACATCACAGTATTAGAATTGTTGGACAAGTATTTAATAGCCAATGCGACTAATCCAGAGAGTAAGGTCTTTTACCTGAAAATGAAGGGAGATTACTTGAGGTACCTTGTTGAAGTGGCATGTGGTGATAATCAAAAACAAACAAGCTTCCCAAGGAGCTTACCAAGAGGCTTTTGATATAAGCAAGAAAGAGATGCAACCTATATACCCAATATGCCTGGGGGTGGCTCTTAACGTTTCTGTATTTTACTATGAGATCCTTAATAACCCAGAGCTTGCCTGCACACTGGCTTAAACTGCTTTTGATGAGGACATTGCAGAACTTGATACACTGAATGAAGACTCATTCATAGATAGCACCCTTATCATGCAGTTGCTTGGAGACAACCTAACATTATGGACATCAGACCGTGCAGAAGAATGTGATGTATCAGAAGGGGCAGGGAAACTAAATGCATACAAGATGTCATCCTTCTTCCCCTCAAGAAACCTTTTTATTCATCTCCATTTCTTATTCCATTTGGATTTCCTATAGCAAAGAAACCCATATATGTGTATGAAATCAACTGGTTATAGTCTTCACATTGCAGCTTTGGGAAAACTCATTTCTTGATCTGTTGTCTTGGCTTTCCTGGTATGCAAGTTACTGTTATAGAAAAGTATTAATAGCTTCATTTCATATAAACATAGGTAATAGCCAAACACTTATGTAGAGGACTAAAAATATATCTGGTATGTAAATAATCTGAACCAGTTCTGCAAGTGACTGTGAAGATATGAAGATATTACTGTGAAGATATGAAAATGTAGTTCATTACAATTTAAAAAGTGTTCTACATAACTTCTTAATTTCTACATTCCCTCCATTACTCTTCTTTAGGGGTATCCTTTCAGTAAGCAACTTTTGCTTGAAAGAGTTGAAAGAGCATGCTTGATCTTGGAGGTAGGGAGCTCTTCCATGCTCCTAATGTATTTCTTTCTGGTAGGAATCCAGAGGTATTAGACTGAATGGAAATGCATTTGTCATTTCTGTGCTGGGGATCACAAACTGAAATGCCTCCCTTATCATATATGATGGAGATCTTGTGTTTCTGTGACAACAGGAAGTTTCCTTATTCATTTTTCATTTGCTGCTGTTTGACAAGTTCCCAATAAAAATTCACTTACACCTCCAAAAAAAGCAAAAATAAACTACTGGGACACATCAAAAAAACTTCTGCATAGTGAAGGAAAACAATCAACAGAACTAAAAGGCAACCCATGGACTGGGAGAAGGTATTTGCAAATGACATATCTGATAAAAGGTTAGTATCCAAAACCTGAGGACCAAAGAGGAGAAAGAATGAGGAAAAATAAACAGAGCCTCAGAGAAATGTGGGACATCAAGTGCACTATCAAATGTGCATATGAGTGTGTACCAATATACACATGGTGAAAGTACTAAAGGACAAGAAAAAGGTACAGAAAAACATTCCAAGAAGTAATAGCTGAACACTACCCAAATCTGATGAAAAAGTATCTATGAATCCAAGAAACTAAATGAGCTCCAACACACACACACACACACACACACACACACACACACAGACACAGACACAGATATATAATAGCAAAAATGCTGAAGGCCAGAGACAAAGGGAAAATCTTGAAAGCGAAGTTGTACTGGAGTAAGACAAATGACTAGATGGGAACTCCAAGCCATATGAACAAACGACAAAAACTAGAAATGGTAAATAAGGATAATTTAACAAATGTTGTAAATATATACTTGTTCTCCTTTCCCTTCCTAGCTTTTTAAATAGATGTAACATGGAATGCATTAATGATTATAATACTACATTGGGTTTGTAACATAGATGTACTGTACATAACAATAATAGTACACAATGTGGAACAGAGAATAGAGCTACATAGGACTAAATGTTTCTATATCTTAGTGGAATTTAGCATAAACTCGAAGAAGATTATGGTCAGTTAAAATGTATAAGATAAGCCCTAGAATAACCACAAAGAAAATATAGTGAAAAATCATTAAAGAAGTTAAAATTTTGGGGCATCTGGGTGGCTCAGTCGGTCAAGCATCCACCTTCGGCTCAGGTCATGATCCCAGTGTCCTGTGATCGAGCCCTGCATCAGGCTCCCTGCTCAGTTGGGAGTCTGCTTCTCCCTCTCCCTCTGCCTGCTTTTATGCTCGCTCTCTCTCTCTCTCTCTCTGTCAAATAAATAAATAAATAAAATCTTTAAGAAAAAAGAAGTTAAAATTTTACACTAGAAAACATTTACTTAATTAAAAAAAGCAGTAAAAGGAGAAACAAAATAGACATGAGACATGGAAAACAAAATAGCAAACATAAATCCAACAATTTTAGTGTTAACATTAGCAGTAAATGGGTTAAGCAATCTAGAGAAGGGCAGACATTGACTGGTGGAAAAATAAGATCCAACTACATGCTGTCTACAAGGAGACATACTTTAAGGTCAAACATAAAAATAGGTTGAAAGTAAAAGGACTGAAAAAGAAATATCACGTCAAGAACAATAATGAGAAAGCTGAAGTGCATATGCTAATATTAAGTAAAATAAACTTTAAAACAAAAACTGTTACTAGAAATAAAGAACATTTTGTAATGATAAAAGGGTAAATCCCATAAAAAGAATAATTATAAACATATATGTACCTAAGAGTCTCAAAATACATGAAGCAAAATATGACAGAATTGAAGGGAGAAACTGGCAATTCAACAATAAAAGCAGGAGACTTCAAACACCACTTTCAAAAATGGACAGAGCACGTAGGCAGATTATTAGCAAAGAAATAAAGGACTTGAACAACATTATAAACCAACTAGATCTAACAGATGTATATAGAACACTCCACCCAACAACGGTAGAATGTACATCCTTCTCAAGCATACATCAAACACTCTCCAAGATAGACAATATTTTAGACAAAAAAGAAGTCCCAATAAATTTAAAAGGATTAAAACTGTACAAAGTATGTTCTCTGATCACAATGGATAAAAATTAGAAATCAGTAAGAGAAAGAAATCTATGACATTCACAAATATGTGAAAATTAAACAACACTCCTAAATAATGAATGGTTCAATAAAGAAATCACAATTGGGGCGCCTGGGTGGCTCAGTCATTAAGCAGTTGCCTTCAGCTCAAGTCGTGATCCCAGGGTCCTGGGATCGAGCCCCACACTGGGCTCCTTGCTCAGTGGGAAGCCTACTTCTCCCTCTACCACTCTCCCTGCTTGTGTTCCCTCTCTTGCTGTCTCTCTCCCTCTCAAAAAATAAATTAAAAAATCTTAAAAAAAATAAAAATAAAAAAATAAAGAAATCACAATGGAAATTACTAAATGCTATGAGATGAATGAAAACGAAGACACAATATAATAAAACTTATGTGATGCTACTAAAGAAAGACTTAGAGGGAAATCTATAGCTGCATTAAGGTAATACCCACATTAGAAAAGAAGAAAGATTGCAAACCGATACACTAACTTTTCAACTATAGACACTGGAAAAAGAACAAACTAAACCCAAAGTAACCCAAAAGAAAGAGATAATAAACATTAGGTCAGAGGTCAATAAAATAGAGACTGGAAAAATGATAGAAATATCAGTGAAACCAAAACTTGGGTCTTTGAAAAGATCAACAAAATCTCAAACTGCTCATTTGACTGAGCTAAAAAAAAAAAGAGAGAGAGAGGACTCAAAACATTAAACTCAGGAATGAAAGAGGAGACATTACTACTAACCTCAAAGAAATAAAAAGGATTAGAGGGTAATATTATGCAAATAATATGCCAGCAAATTAGGTGATTTACATGAAATAGACAAATTCCTAAAAGACACAAACTAATGAACCTGAATCGAGGGAAAAAAAAAAAAGAAAAAAGAAAATCTGAATAGACCTGTAACAAAGACATTGGAGGAGTAATCAAAACACTACCCCCCCCCAAAAAAAGCTCTGGCCCATGTGGCTTCACTGGTAAATTCTACCAAACAACAAAGAAAAGTTAACACCAATTCTTCACAAACTCTTCCAAAATAGAAGAGGAGAAAACACTCATTCTATAAGGCCAGTATTACCTTGATACTAATACCAAACAAAGACAAAAAAAGAAAACTACAGGCCATTATCCCTCATTAATACAGAAGTAAAAATCCTCAACAAAATACTAACAAATTTCATCCAACAAAATATAAAAAGGGAACATAGACATTTATAGCAACTTTATTCATAACTGCCAAAACTTAAAAGCAACCAAAATGTCCTTTAGTAGGTGAATGGATAAACAGTGGTATATCCAGATAATGGAATTTATTCAGCAGTAAAAAGAAATGAACTATCAAGTCATAAAAAGATATGGAGGAACCTTGTAACGCATCTAACTAAGTGAAAGAAGCTGATCTGAAAAGGCTACACACTGTATGATTCCAACTATATGATATTCTGAAACAGGCAAAACTATGGAGAGAGTAAAAAGATCACTGATTGCCATGAGTTGGGGCAGGAGAGTGGACCAATGAACAGACAGAGCACAGAGGATTTTTAAGTCAGTGAAAATACTTTGTATGATACTATAATGATGGATACATGCCATTATACACTTGTCCAATTCCATCAACTGTGTAACATCAAGAGTGAACCCTAATGTAAACTATGGATTTGGAAAATTATGATGTCAATATAGGTCCATAAATTGTAATACATGTACCATTCTGGTGGGGGATATTGATAATGGGGAAGGCTATGCATTCAAGGAGACAAGGAGTATATGGGAAATCTTTATACTTTCAACTTTGCTGTGAACTTAAAACTGTTCTTTAAAAACAAATAAACAAAAATATATAAAACTGATCATGTACCATGAGCAAGTGGGATTTATCCCAGGAATGCAATATTGGTTTAACACCTGAAAATGAACTAATGTAATACATGGTATCAATAGAATAAAAACAAAAACCATAGATCATCTCAACAGATGCAGAAAAAACACTTAACACCCAACCTTTTTTCATGATAAAAACACTCAACAAACTAGCAAAAAAGGGAAACTTTCTCAATGTTATATAAGGCATCCACAAAAAGTCCACAGCTAACATAATAAATGGTGATAGACTAAATGCTTTCCCTTTAAGGTCAGGAACAAGGATATACTTCTACATAGCAATGAAGGTTTTATTTATTTATTTATTTTTAATTAATTAATTTATTTGTCAGAGAGACAGAGAGAGAGAACAAACAGAGAGAGCAGCAGGCAGAGGGAGAAGCAGGCTTCCTGCTAAGCAAGGAGCCTGATGCGGGACTCAATCCCAGGACCCTGGGATCATGACCTGAGCCAAAGGCAGATGCTTAACCGACAGAGCCACCCAGGTGTCCTACAATGAAGGTTTTAGACAAAGTAATTAGGCAATAGAATTAAATAAAAAGCATCCAGATTAGATAGGAGAAAATAAAACTATTTTCATATGGGATGATTTTTGAATATAGAAAATCTAAGGAATCCACTAAAATTCTATTAGAACAAACAATTTCGGCAAGGATGCATAATATGGGATCAACACAATCAGTTACATTTCTAGACACTTGTAGTGAACATCCAAAAATGAAATTAAGAAAACAATCCCATTTACAATAGCGTCAAAAAGAAGAAAATACTTAAGGATAAATTTAACAAAATAGGTTTCAAACTTATATTCTGAAAATTACAAAATATTATTGAAAGAAACTTTAAAGACCTAAAAAAAAGAAAAACATTCCATGTTAGTGGATTGTAAAACTTAATATAATAATACACCTCAAATTGATCTACAAATTCAATGCAGTTCATATCAAAATACCAGTTGTCTTTTCTGCAGAAATGGAGAAGTGATCCTAATAAAATTCTTATAAAAATGCAAGGGACACAGAATAGCCAAAAAAAAATTCTGAAAAAGAAAAAAACCTGGAGGACTCACACTTCCCAATTTCAAACATACTACAAGGCTATAATAATCAAGACAGTATGGTACAGGCATAAGGACAGACATAGGAGATCAATGAACTAAAACAGATTTCAGAAATAAATACATTTTAGTGAATTTATTTTAGGCAAGGATGCTAAGACAATTCACTGGGGAAAAGAATAGTCTTTTCAACAAACGGTGCTGGGACAACCAGATTATGTGTATATGCAAAACAGTGCAGTTGGATCCCTACCTCACACCATGTACAAAAATTAACTCAAAGTGAATCAAAGACCTAAATCTAAAAGCTAAAACTATGAAATTTTTAGAAGAAAACATGGGTGTAGGAGCTTCCAGGTTGGTGAATACAAGGAAGTGTGCTTGGAGAGAGGATGGAAGCTCTGTGCTGAAGGAGAGATCTGGCTGAGATGTAAAACAAGGATGAGATGAAAAAGGAAATAGGCAGGATCAAGGATTGCCAACATAATAGAGATTCAACAGCAGAATTGAAATGCTCACAAGATGAAAAATAATTTTTTAATAGATATTGGAGGGTATAAAGAACAGAACTGTCAATGTGACTATGGAGGTCAGATCCAAGAAGCTCTCCGAGAATGTGAAGTAAAATAACAAAGAGATGAAAGTGTTGAAAGATGATGACAAATATGGAAGATGGAGAATGAAGATCTAATCTAAAAACTATACTCACTGTTGAGAAACCACAATACAAAGAAAAACCAAGGGCACAAATGAAAAAAAAAATTGAAGGAGCTGAAATAAAAATAGAGATATTGTAACCTTGGATTAGGCAATGGGCTTTTATTTATTTTTTGTTAATTTTTTTAAAAGATTTTATTTACTTATTTGAGAGAGACCGAGATAGCGACAGAGAGCACGAGCAGGGAGGAGAGAAAGGAACAGGCTCCCCACTGAGCAGGGAGTAAGGCTCGATCCCAGGACCCCAGGATCATGACCTGAGCCAAAGGCAGGCACCCACCCAACTGAGCCACCCAGGCACCCCAGTGGACTTTCAGATATGACACCAAAAGCGCAACCAACAAAAGAAAAAAATGGACATCAAAAAATGTAAAAATTTTGTGCTTTCAAGAAGTTCATCAAGAAAGTGAAAAGACAGGGGCACCTGGATGGTTCAGTCAGTTAAGCGTCTGCCTTCCACTCAGGTCATGATCCAAGGATCCTAGGACCTAGACCCGCATCAGGCTCCCTGCTTGGTGGGGAGCCTGATTCTCCCTCTGCCTCCGCCCCTCTTCCTGCTTGTGCATGCGTGCGTGCACGTGCGCGCTCTCTCTCTCTCTCTCTGAAATAAATAAATAAATAAATAAATAAAACCTTAAAAAAAAAAAAAAAGAAGAAAGTAAAAAGACAACTCATAGCCTTGACTGGGGCTGTGGGGTGGGCTCATGTCTGCTCCTCAGGTGCTCATTCAGGTGAAAGGGCAGTTTCCTGGGGCAAGCTCTTCACTTAACTTGGTTCATGTACTCCAGCGATTTGCCAAGACCAGTTGACCTGCATCCCAAAGTAGAGCCCAAAACCCATAGTCAACATGCAGATTCCTAGCATGAGAATAAATGCCTGTTGTTCTACTGACAAAAGAAGCAGAAGAGTGGAATATATATCTGATTACATATACCTAACTGAAAAAATTTTCAGGGTACTAGGCTTTCAAAGTGGAGACAGATTTAGACATTTTTCCTGGTTAACAATGAGGCTGTAGCGTCTGACATCAAAATTTACTGGCTTCAAAATTTACTAATTGTGTAACCTCAACAGCCAAATTTGAGCCTTAATTTCCTCATCTGTAAAGTGGCATTTTCCTCAACGGGTTGATGTAAGAACTAAAGGAGACAAAAGGTGAGAAGTACTCAGAACTAAGCTTGGGACCCACTAATCATTCAATAAATGTTTTAGGAATAGATAATCCCAATGGAATATAAACCATAACAAAGATAAAGAAAAACAAGAGAAAACATATTTTCCACTAGTTCTAATAAATTAGCATTAAAACATCTTTTCCACTAACCCTAGTGAATGAGCATCTCACAGAAAAAAACCAAAGATTACATTCCTGACAAAACCTATAAAAAGGTAACAAAAGACCTAGAAGTAAATATGAGTTAATTTCTGACTGTATAAAATGATGAATCAGTGCTTTATAATAGGCTACTTTTTCAAGATGTTAACTCTCTTTACACACATATGTTAAAAATGCCATATGAATAACAAGGAACAAAAGGGATTGAACCTTAAACAAATTCAAAATTTGTCATTAAGTTCTATTTTTTCTCCTGTCAGAGAGAACCAAGAAAAAGATGGGTATCCCCCTGGCCCTGGCAACAAGACTTAACATTTTAAAAAGTTCTTGCTGGTATCACAGCACTCTCCTTTCCTTCATTTTTAAGATCCTTAATAGGACAAATCTTTTTTTCTTTTAAATAACAGTTTATAGTAGGGCATAAAGGCAATTACATGTCAGTTCTGTGGTATATATAATGACTGGCAACTTTTTCTAAAAGAGGATTTTTTCTTAAAGTTATACAAATATTAAATATTTAAAAACTTGGAGCATGACACATTTTTTTATATTTTTTCTTGGATATTTTATATTCTTATTTTTCAAATATATCCTAGACTCAGCTTGAATAGACTTGCCTTATTCTAAGAAAAATATTTAGAGTCTTTTTTTAAAGATTTATTTATTTAAGAGAGAGAGAGAGACAGAGAGAGTATGAGTGGGGGGAGGGGCAGAGGGAGAAGAAAAGGGAGAGACTCTCACGCAGACTCCCCACTGCTGAGTGAGTTGTGGATCCTGAGATCAAGACCTTGAGTCGAAACTTAACTGAGCCCCCCAGGTGCCCCAAAATATCTAGAATCTTTTTCAGATAAGTCTGAAGATTAATTTAAAAAGAAGTTATATTGGTTTAATAATGATGGATCCCATCCAAAAAGTTTGTTTTAAAAATATACTTAAATCCTCTGAGGCCATATTAATATTTTAAAGGTTTTTTTTTCTCCCATATACATCAGATACTTTTTTCTTTATGGTTTTGTTTCTACTCTTACCATCTTCCATTTTATTTTTCAGCTGATTGTGGTTTAGATAGAGAATGCTATCGGTTTTTGTGTAAATTGTGTGTCCATATTGGATTCAGTTGTTATTTCTCTTCAGCTGCCCACACACATAACTATATTATCTAGATATCATAATTTTGCATGCACCTTCCCAGTTTTTATCTTCCATTTTTTTCTCTTTCTTATATGCCTAGGCATATAGTATTACAGTAAATAAATGTGGTAGCATGGGCGATCTGGTTGTGTTCCTGACTTTGGTGGGAATGTGTCTCATTTTCCCTAGTAAACATGGTGCGGGCTTTTAGCTTATGTGTGGAAAAATTGTAACAATATCGTGTTAATAAAGTGTCCTTTTACTCCTATTTTATAGATAGATTCTTTTAAAGTCTGAAGTTCTGGGGCGCCTGGTTGGCTCAGTCGTTAAGCGTCTGCCTTCGGCTCAGGTCATGGTCCCAGGGTCCTGGGATCGCACCCCGCATTGGGCTCCCTGCTCCACAGGAAGCCTGCTTCTCCCTCTCCCACTCCCCCTGCTGGTGTTCCCTCCTTTGCTATAACTCTCTCTGTCAAATAAATAAATAAAATCTTTTAAAATAAATAAATAAATAAATAAAATCTGAAGTTCTGATTTTTAAAAAAATTAGCAGCTCTATGAAGCTGATTATCTTTTTTTCTTGAATATGATGAGTTATATCAATAGATTCCCTTAACTTGAAACATCTTTGTGATAGAAAAAAAACTGCACTCAATTCTTCTCCAGTTAGTCTATAAATTCTTTGCAATTCCAGGTAAAATCCCAACCGGATTTTTATTCCTTTAGAACCACATAAATTGATTCTAAAATTCAAATAGAACCATAGGGGTCCCAAAGTAGCTAAGAAATTTCTGAATGACTAGGAACAACATGTGTGTGGTGGGAAGTGGGGAAATCCTTGCCTAAGCAACAGGGTTATTTTAAAGTTACAGTAATTAAAACAATGTAAACACACACACATACACACACACAGAGTACAGTACTGGTACAGATGTAGACAAATAGATTAAAGGAACAGAATAAAGAGCCTAGAAACAATTAAGCATGCACATGATAAAGGTGGCATCACAAAAGAAATATCTATTTAACAACAGTGTTGGAACAACTGGTCTTCTACATGTAAAAATAATCCTAGTGATAGAATTACCAGTAAATTCCTACCTAAAGGGGCACCTGGGTGGCTCAGTTGGTTGAGTGACTGCCTTCGGCTCAGGTCATGATCCTGGAGTCCCGGGATTGAGTCCCATGTCAGGCTCCCTGCTCGGCAGGGAGTCTGCTTCTCCCTCTGACCCTCCCCCCTCTCATGCTCTCTCTCTCTCTCTCTCTCTCAAATAAATAAATAAATAAATAAAATCTTTAAAAAAAAATTCCTACCTAAAATCAATTACAAAATTAAATTCCAATTGGACTAAAGACTAAATATGAAAAACAAAGTTTTGAAAATAGACTATTTCTATAATCTAATATTATGAAAGATGTCTTAGAAAAGACCACCACTGGCAACTCATGAAAGGACTATTAAATACTGATGCTGTATATTAATGTTGACTGAATTTTTATTGTATGCACATATGTATCATATGCTAAATATAACTATCCAAATTTAAAATGCCTATACAACAAAAGATATATAACAACATAAAAGTGGCAGATTAGGAAAAGGTATCTATAGAAATCCTAATGACAAAGAAGCCATTCTTAAAATTCCCTAAATTCAAGTAGAAAAAGGACTAACAATACAAAATAAATAATATGAACAGTCATTTGTCAAAATTAGGAGTGGGCTTCAATCTGTATAGTATCATAGTGTAGTCCGAGAGTCAGGCTGTATGGGTTTGAATTCCGGCTTTATTACACACTTCATGCATGAAGTTATGTCCGCTTCTTAACCTCTGTGCTTTATTTCCCTTCTTTGTAAAAATTAAAATAATATCTACTTTACAAGATTCTGATAATGATTACATGAAATAAGCTATGTGAAGTTTATAGCATAATACACCTGGCACATAAAAAGTACTCAATAAAGCTATTATTGTTGTAGGAAATTTTTCTAGCTGCTTTTCTACCTGTAGTCTATTCACATATAAAAGCTGCCATGGACTATATTTATATCCATATTCTAGAATGAATTTGGGACTGCAAGTCCAGGAACGGAGGCAGTCCATTTCTATTTGATAGTCCAAAACATCTGGCTCTCATATCTGACAGGAACTGTTACGAATTTTTTGACAGCTAAGAGTATCCCATTTGTAGATCATAACTCCTTGATCTCCAGCTTTTTACTATATAAAGAAAATGCATGTGTGAACTAATTATTTGGAATCCTCTTATAAAAGATGGTCATTACCCACCAATTTAAAATACACTTAAAAAAATGTATCTGCAAATCTGAATGGTCTGTTTCTTTTTGACATTAGTATTATACATTTTTTTAAAGATTTTATTTATTTGACAGAGAGAGATAGCAAGAGCAGGAACACAAGCAGGGCGGTGGGAGAGGGAGAAGCAGGCTTCTGGCCAAGCAGGGAGCCCAATGTGGGACTCAGTCCCAGGACCCTGGGATCACGACCTGAGCCGAAGGCAAACGCTTAACAACTGAGCCACCCAGACACCTCTTGACATTAGTATTTTAAAATATTTACTGGCCACTTTTATTTCTTCCAACTGCCTCTTCATGTTCTTCACACAATTTTCTATTTTCTTAATTACTGGTTTTTAAGAATTGTTGATATATTTATGCTATATGTATTACAAAAAATGTTCCCAGTTTTGCCTTATTACAGTGTTTATTGTAGTTTTACTGAAGAGAAGGATTAATTATATGAACCCAAATCAGGCATCTTCTCTTTTATCTCATTGGTTTCATATGTTAAACTAAAAAGGCAAGTCAATGAATATAGCCAACATATCCCAAGGTCTTTTCAGGTAGGAAGGATTTCTATAGCTAACAATTATTAACAATATTTATCATTTATGGAGCACTTAGTATGTGCCTTTAACCCTCCTATTATTCCTATGGGATAAGTATGATTATTATCCCCATTTACAAACAATGTAACTGAGGCTAAAGAGATTAAACCTGCCATAATCATGCACTTAGTAAGTTGCTGGGCCAAGATTTGAACCCAAGCCTCTGTAGGCCTACAGAAGCAAACAGGAGAAATAACCACACAAACCATAGTATCATACGTCCAAAAGAAGTGTGTTTGTGTGTTTCAGGACGGGAAATAAGAACTGAGGAAAAGCGGTAGCGAAGTGGAAAATATTTAAACTACAGGGTGTGAGGGATTCCAGAGTTGGAAACAAAAAGAATCAAGAGCAAGGGAGAATGAGTCATTTTGCAAGAAGACAAAGAATACTGCATCTTCTAAGGCCATTAAAAAAAAAAAAAAGATGTGGAAAGCTGTGGATATAAGAACTGTAAGATTTTTCCATAGAATGCTAGTATATTTTAGTTCAATTTGATAAATCTCTATCAAAGAAAATATATATGTAGGGTCATTTGAAAGATGTGTTCCATTTACTCTTCCAGATAATTTTAGTTTTTAATCTTTGGCCAGGACAGACTTTTAAAAAAAAAAAAAAAACTGAGCTTAAAATTATAAGAATTATGGAATTATTCTGAATTTCTTTTTTACCTAGGTGCCAATGAAAAGCTTTCTTGATCTTGGGGTTGTAAGTTCGAGCCCCACTTTGGGTATAGTGATTACTTTAAAAAAAAATCTTTGAAAAGTTTTCTCTTTCCTTAATTATTAGCTTTTTCCTCATAAACAGGATAAATTATGGAATATATGGAATAAACTTTGTGTCCCAGGTTACTTTTGTCTCTTCAGCTCACATTCAGATTGAATTCAACGTAATAACTTTGTATGGACCTATTTCTGCACAGCCACATCCCAAATTTCACCTGGTTCTGATCTTCTATTTTTCCTTACCTTGATTTTCATCAATTTTGTTTTTTCCAACTTATTGGTAGGTTAAGGTAATCCCCTGCAACTGCAATGCAAAATAATGCAGCAAACAAATAAACACTTAACACGTACAAGAGACCTGGTCATATCCTCTTCTTCCTCCAAAAGGCCAGAGTCCTGAGAATGCCAAGCTGAGGGAAGAGAAATAAAGCAGATTTATTTCAGAGCTCCAGACAAAGGCCTATAGAAATCTTCAGTACCAGGTGGCTATAATATCATCTATAATGATCCTCAGAGCACTGAGAAATGCTAACCACCACCAGGCAATAGAGATGCTGAAATGTATGTGAAAGACTAATGTTACCATACAGGGTCCGATGAGAATTTCTGGAGGGCTAAGTGTAGGGTGCCCAGTGAATCTATTGACAATATAAGCTTTCCCTAGGATCTTGTTATTTTATTCTTAATAGAAAATTTATCTCAAGTACATAATAATAAATACTACAAAGATTTAAGAATTATTTTATGAAACACTATAAAAATATGGAAAAACTTTAATCAGGGGCAGGTTTAGGCATTGTGAACCATTTATATGATGGAATAAAATGCAGTCATGATTCTAAAACTGAGGGTTGCTGGAGTGGTGGGGATTGGGAGGGATGGGGTAGCTGGGTGATAGACATTGGGGAGGGTATGTGCTATGGTGAGTGCTGTGAATTGTGCAAGACTGTTGAATCACAGATCTGTACCTCTGAAACAAATAATGCAATATATGTTAAGAAAAAAAAAGAAGAAGATAGCAGGAGGAGAAGAATGAATGGGGGGGAATCGGAGGGGGAGACGAACCATGAGAGATGATGGACTCTGAAAAACAAACTGAGGGTTCTGGGGGGGGGGAGGATGGGTTAGCCTGGTGATGGGTATTAAAGAGGGCACGTTCTGCATGGAGCACTGGGTGTTATACACAAACAATGAATCATGGAACACTACATCAAAAACTAATGATGTAATGTATGGTGATTAACATAATAAAAAATTTTCTAAAAATCATAGAACAAAAAAAAGGAGAAAAAATGCAGTCATGATTCTAATGATATTTTCAAGCAACTTAATTTTTTAATCTAAAAAATTCGTGGCCTTCAGGTCAAAAATGTAAGAATGAATATTTGCATTTACTTCGGTTCTCTGAAATGAAAGTAAAGGAACAAAGGAAGTTGAGTTTCATAGAGAATGACTTCAGCAGATAAGAGATGTCAACAAATTTTGGAACCTAGAGATTAGACAGATGACTGTGACCTAATTTAACTACAGAAAGTGGAAGCTTAAGGGAGGGTGGAGAAAGGGTGGAGAAACTATGGCAAAACCCTTGAAAGGCTTAGGAATGAAGGCACTAGGTACTTCTGCAGGCAGGAGTGTGGGATAGGAACTGAATGTAAGGCGTTGGAGCAATGTAGAGAAAAAAGGGAATTAAGTGAAAGTTGTAATATTGAAAGATGAGGTGTGTCCTCCCAACCCCCAACTTCCTACTGTGTTTGCCTTCCAAAGCAGTTCTGGCTTATACTCCTCAAGCAAAATCTAGGAAACTGACAAGCCCCCCCAAAAAATAGATACAGATCCTGACATTTAGTCAACTTTCAACCTCTAATAAAACACCATATTAGAGGGGTTGGGGAGGGGTGGGGTGAGGGAGACAAGAAAAAGGTTAGGTAGAAAACAGATAAATCCTTATCTCCATTGTCAAAAGTCAACAGGAAATATCTAAAACTGAGAAATCAAGCATGAGCAGTATGAGGATATTATTCAGGAAAGTGGAGCTGAATACCAAAATGTTCAAAATGGTTGCCTCTGGGGATTGGGATCAAGGGATGAGAAAGGATAGAGTAGGAAATTTTGTTTATGGTTATATATTTAACAGCCCTTTAAAAAAAATCTAAATGTAAGAAAAACAGAAATTACATTTAAAATAGTTATTTAAAAAAAATCAAATAATAGTCAAATGAATAAATAAAAAACAAATGTCTATGCTGCAGTCAATAACATCCATGTGAACTTTCTTTGGTAGGAGTACTAAATTTCCTAACTCTTTTTACTCGCTCTGCCCCTAAATGTACAGCTTCTCTCTCCTAAACTCTGTCCATCTCTTGAGCCACCTCACCTCTCCTTTCCATCATCTGGGTTAAATGCTCCATTGTCACACAGCGACTGCTGATCTCTGAAGGCTGAGATGTCATTCAGGGCTTGTCCACTCAGGGCAGAAGGGTTAAGATAAGCTGTAGATCCATCAATTCCAGGGTCCACTCTATCTCAGGCCCCACCAGCTTCCAGGAGAATTCTAAGGTCAGAAGGTCTCCTTCCATGATGGATAACTGCTCTCCAGGCTTCCTTTTACTCACATCACAGATTTGTCTTATCTTTGTGGAGGCAGGACCTGTGGGCTTATGATATAATTTCAATTTACTTGATGTTTTCTCACTAGATCCCTATGGTAACCAGCTTCCAAGATGAGTTCCAATGATCACTGCCTTATGGTATTCATGGTTTTTGTACACCCCCCCCCCCACACTGAATAGAGCTGTCCTGTTTAGCCAATAGGATATTGTAAAAACTGACAGTGTGTGACTTCCAAAGTTAGGTCATAAAAGACATTTTGGTTTCTGTATTGCACATTACACATTTCTGAATCACGCACTTTGAAGGAAGTCAGCCACCATGCCATGAAGACTTCAACCAGCGCTAGAGAAGGGCTCCTGCCAGCAGCCAACACTAACTTGCCAGCCATCTAGGAAGCAAATCCTCCAGCCTGTCTAGCCTTCCAATGACTGCAGCTTTGTCAACATCTTGACTGGAACTTCATGAAATATGTGGGCCAGAGTATCCAGCTAAGTTGTTTCCCGCCCCTCACAGAGTATAAGATAATAAATGTTTATTGTTGTTTAAGCTACTGAATTTTGAGGTAATCTGTTACACAGTAGTAGATAACTAATATAGTCCCAAACAATTAGCTTCCTTGCTTGTAATTCACATTCCCTGGGGTTACTGACCAGAGATGCTGGATGCAAAGACAGAAAGAATCTGGCGGAAAATTCAAAGACTCAGCAACCTAGGTTGAACCAAGCACTCGAGAAAACATCAAGACTCTAGAAACAAGGTAATCACAGCAGTGATGTTCACATAATATCTGCTCTTCAAGTATCTTCTGTGAGCATAAAGGTGTAGCCCAGTGCAAAGTTGAATCAACAGATACAAAGCTGAGTCAAAAAAGATTCAGATTTGCAGCAGATACAAAGTTGAGTCAAAAAAGATTCAAATTTGCAGCAACCGTAATATATGGTGATTAACATAACAATAAAAAAATTAAAAAAAAATTTGCAGCAACCCCAGGTTTGGAGTAAGAGTTGCAGCTATTCCATTTCCTATCTATCTCGGCAATTGAAGTAAAACACATTTGCAATTCAGAATTCCCATACTCTTCATCTGAAATGAGAATTATACTCCCATCACAATGATATTGGATGAATAAAATGGCTAAGAAATATTAACTTATCATATGCTTTGAGGCTTTACTAGGTAAAGAGTAAAAAAAATACTATACAAGAGAATAGACTAATACTTTCACTGTATGATAGAACAGAATAAAACAGAAATATTCAATTGTAATAAATTTTGAGATATTCCTAATATCCCTCACAGAATTTCTGTTTTTTTCCTCTATGGTAATTATCACTAACAAACTATATAATTTATTTACCATACACATTGTCTGTGTACCCCCTCATATAAATGCCATGAAAACAGGTATATTTTAAATCTCTCTTTGCCATTGATGGTAGGTGCTCAAAAAAATATGTTGATTAAAATGATGTAGCCACTATGGAAAACAGTATGGCAGTCAAAAAATGAAAAACAGAATTACCATATGATCCAAAAATTCCACTTCTGGGTACATACCCAAAAAAACTGAAAGCAGGGACTTGAACAAATTATTTGTATGCCCATATTTATAGCAGCATTATCTGCAATAGTCAAAAGGTAGAAGCAACCCAAGTGTGCATTGACAGATAAATGGATAAACAAAATGTGGCGTATACATACAATGAAATATTATTTAGCCTTAAAAAGGAAGGACATGACACATGCTTTAACATGGATGAACCTTGAAGACCTTATGCTAAGTTAAATAAACCAGTCACAAAAAAACCCACAAGTACTGTGTGATCCAACTTATATGAGGTATGTGTCAAATTCATATAGACAGAAAGTAGAATGGAAGCTGCTGGGACTGGGAGATCCAAGGAATGGGGAGTTATTGTTCAATGGGTACAAAGTTTCTGTTTTGCAAGATGAAAAGAGATCTATGGCTAGATGGTAGTGACAGTGATATAGCAATATGAATATAATGCCACTGAACTCTACACTTAAAAATGATTAAAATGTTAAATGTTTTTGTGCTTTTAGCTTTATCGAGGTATAATTAATGTACCAAAAATTGCACATATTTAATGTATACATCCTGATGAGTTTGGGCATACACATATATTCATGATACCAATTCCATAACCAAGGTACTAAACATATCCATCACCCCCCAAAATTTCCTTGTGTTCTTTTGTGTTTTATTTCTTTGGTAAGAACAATTAACACAAGATCTATACTCTTAACAAAGTGCATAATACTGTATTATTAATATAGGTTCTGTGTTGTATAGATCCTAGAACTTACTCATCTTGCATAACATAAATTTTGTAGCCATGGAAAAACAATTTCCCATTTCCCTCAACTCCCAGGCTCTGGCAATCATTATTCTATTCTTGTGCTTCTTGAATCTATTTTATATACATCATACAAATTGAATCATGTAGTATTTGTTCTGTGACTAGCTTATTTCACATAGCATAATGTTCTTCAGGTTCACCCATGTTGTCACAAATGGCAGGCTTTCCTTCTTTGAATAATATTCCATTGAACATATAATATCACATTTTCTTTATCCATTCATCTGTTGATGAATGTTTCCCTATCTTGGCTATTGTAAATAATACTGCAATGAAAATGGGGGTTCAGATATTATGATGGTAAATTTTATGTCGTACATTGTTATCTCTATTTTATCATAATTAAAAAGTATATATACATATAACACATATACACATATGTATAAAAAGACACATACACATTTATATATGTACAAAAGATGCATATATATATATACATACACACTTAACAAATGAATTCTACTAATCTGGGGAATTTAAAATCAGAAGAAAGTAATATATTAGACAAGAATAACATAGAAATAGGTGGGTAGTTTGGAGTTCAAGTGTTGGGGTTTTATTAAGTATGCATGTTAAAAATTCAAGGAAAAGAACAGAAACCAAAGCAGTGGAGAAAGAAAGGGGAATAAGCTAAATCTGCACAATAAAAAAGCCACAGTAAATAGAAAACAAATTTATATCAGCAATCCCAATAAATGTAAATGAATTAAACTCACCTATTAAAATAACATTCAAACAAGATAAAAGGGTAAAAAGCCCAGCAATATACTCTTTACAAGAGACCTGAAGCATAAAAACATAAAAAGAAGGGGTTGGAAAATGAAATTCCTGGATAAAACAATAACAAACCCTGAAAAGGAATATTATCAGACAAAAGAGAACTTGGACAAAAAGGTGTTCACCAGGATAAAGAGGCATGTTTCCTAATGTGGTAAATTGAAATCTTGGTTCCAATTCTTCACTACCCTCTAATGGTCACATCTTTGCCATTAACTTTGCCTTGTCCTCCCACTTGGGTGTAATTAACATTAAGCTTTGCCATGTGGCTTGCGTTGGGTAATGTATTATTAGTACACTGAGGAGCAGAGGTTTTTAAGGTGTTTGTACGGTCTGTCTTGTGTTCTGGTGATCCATGATGAGAACAGGTCCTGGTAACCACTGTCTTCTTAGCCTGATTAGCAGAAAGAACACCTGTGGAGGAGCAGCTCTAAATCCATCCTGCAGGCTAGCTACTCAGTCAACCCCAGCCTAAATAAGCTGAACAGAGAACCAGGGAACAGGTGAACATGAGAATAAATGCTTGCTGTTATATGCCACTGACTTAGGAGTAGTTTGTTAGGGCAGCATTACTATCCTGGCAATAGCTAAGTAATACACATGATAAAAGATGTGTGCCATATGATATTGAGATGATGAATCTGGAAAAGATCGACAGGAAAACTAGAAAGCAACAGAAGAGAACCAAGAACTTCTAGGGGTAAAAAAAAGTAAGGAAAGGAGACTAAGGAGTGGCCAAAGGGCAGAGAGGACTGCTTAAAACAAAAAACAAAATTTTATACAGATTTTTTTCCCAAGCAGTTATCAAGTATGACAAACACTATACAGAAGTCAACTCAAGACAAAAACCACTACACATATTACAAATACCTAACCATAGAACTTTCACGACAAACATACAAACACCATACAACCACAGGCGACCACAAACATCACCGCAACACAACACACCACAATCACACAGCCCATCACAATTAGTCTATCACCCTCACACGCAATCAGACACATCTCTACCGTCACACACACACTGACTCCCACCACAGTTTTTTGGTCCAGTAATTCCAACCACTCTCCAGCAGCTTATTCCCACCCTGAGCATTTTGCACCGCGGCCACTCCAGACTCGTCGGGCCTCTTCAGAGGCTCCGCCCCATCAGCCGCACGGCTGTGCAGCCCAGAGAGCTCAAGCCCCTCCCCCATGCCCCGCCGCGGGGACGCGGTAGCGTCACCTGCCGGAAACGCCCGAATGCGCATTCAGCGCGCGGTTTCTGGGAGAATGGGTGAAGGTGACCCACAGAAAGACCCAGGCCAGGGGCCGGTAACGCCGAAGCATCCCTTCGCGCCCGCCTCCCAACGGACGTTCCTGAGCACAACAACACCGCCCAGAAGGCTTCGCGGCCCGATTCAACTTCCGGCCAGAAATCTGTCTGCGTTTCCTGCGTGGGGAAGGGGCTGCGTCAGTCCCGCGGCGAAGGCCCGGCTGGAAGATGCCCACCTACCGTGCCTCGCGAACCTGAGACCTGGCTAGACGCTGAGAATTGCAGTTACAGTCGTTTCGGGAGGGTCCAGGCAGGGCTCTGAGAGGAATTGGCCCCGGGTGCCTCTCTGGACCACATTTCCCAGAGGGCTCGGTGGCCCGTCGCTCTTCTCGCAGGAACGCGAATGTTTCGTCACGCCTGGCGGGACCGTTAGATCCGTGAGGTGAGTCCGTCGGTCCCGGGGGAACCGGCTCAGTTGTGCACGTTGCGACGCCGGGAGACTCGAAAGGGGTAAATCGAGGAGCCCGGATGTAGGTACCGAGCTGGGTCATCCGGCCGGTGCGGGCGGAGCAGCCTGTAAAGGGGAGGTTGTGAGATTGTGTGTGAGAGAGATTGTGACGTTGAGACCTGTGTGCGGATATAGGTTGCCTATCATTGTGGGGTTGTGTCAGCGTGTGTCCCTATGGCTATTGTGACCCCACGGCACTGTGGGGGGTACCTGCGGCTGTACGAGAGTAACTAACTGTAGGTGTTCGGTGGTGGGTATGTGATTATAACTGTGTAGCTCTTGAGTGTGCTCGTGTGGAGTGCTTGTCGCATTGGTTTCAGTATGACCGTGCTCAAGGTATGGGACACTATATGTCTGGGCATGGGGTTCCTGTCATATGTAAGATTGTAACTCTAGAACTTTGTCCCCAGGGGACCTCTGTGAAATTTGGTCAGATTATAGTCCCTTGACAGCAGTGACTTCAGCTTTTTCCTGACACACGGATTAGGCAGGATGCCCCATTCTCTGATCTCCATTCCCTGGTGTGGTGGGGGCTGGGACTGGGATTGGGACGGGAGGTGACTTCTGACCAGACCAGTTTGGGGGAAAAAGGAAAACGTGGTGTTTTGCAATTACTTTTTCCTCTCCCCATTTCTGCTCTTCTCCAGGTGCAGAAGAGAAGGAAAGAATGCACAATGAACTTCTACAAGCAATGTCCAAGGTGTGTTGGGGTTTTCTCTTTGCTTTCTTTCTTTTGAAAGTTAAATGCTTAATAAAGATATGCCATTTAATTGTAGGTCCTTACAATTTCCCTATTAGAGGGAAGGATAGTCCTGCCTGGCTGGTTTTAAAGCCCAACAGCACCCATATACCTATTGTTCACTTATTTGGAAAATGGCTCCACTTCTGTTTTGTTGAGTTTTCTTCTTTTCACATGCAATTGTGAAGATTTTAAAATGAAAACATGGGGCGCCTGGGTGGCCCGGTCAGTTAAGGGACTGACTCTTGATCTAGGCTCAGGTCTTGATCTCAGGATCCTGAGTTCAAGCCCCACATTGGGCTCTGTGCTGGGCATGGAGTCAACATAACATGACATAACATAACAAACAACATCATAACATAATAAAATAAAATCACGATTATTTTAGAGATTTCAGAAACAGAATTACCAAGAAAAAATAAAATGTGATCACTCAAAAATAACTAATGTTAATATTTTGATTAATTTTTTTTAAAGATTTTATTTATTTGAGAGAAAGAGTGAGAGAGAGAGAGCACACAAAGCAGAGCGAGAGGGAGAAGCAGGCTCCCCTGCTGAGCAGAGAGCCCAATGCGGGGCTTGATCCCAGGACCATAGGATTATAACCTGAGCTGAAGGCACACACTTAACCGCCTGAGCCACGAGGCGCCCCTTGATTAATTTTTAATATTTTTCCAAAATCAAATTATACTTCATTTATCATATAATGTCCTACATTTTCACTAAAAAGTATTGTTTTCCTGTGTTGTCAGATGGTCTTTGTAGATACCATTTTTCAAAGATACATATTTCTTGGGGCGCCTGGGTGTCTCAGTTGGTTAAGCAGCTGCCTTCAGCTCAGGTCATGATCCTGGCGTCCTGGGATCGAGTCCCACATCGGGCTTCCTGCTCCGCGGGGAGTCTGCTTCTCCCTCTGACCCTCCCCTCTCTCATGCTCTGTCTTTCATTCCCTCTCTCTCAAATAAATAAATAAAAATAAAAATAAATACATATTTCTTTGTATGAATGAGTTATGTTCTCTCCTTTTTTTCAGGTCAGTTGTGTCAGACTTTGAAATTTTGAAATATTTATACAAACACACACACACAGATTTGAAATTGGACTTCATGATTAATAATGAGATTGAACACCATTTCATATATTTATTGGTTATTAGGGTTTCTTCTTTTGTGACCTGCCTGTTCAAAACTTTTACCTTTTTGCCCCTGGATTATCTCTTGTTGATTCATAGTTCTTTATATAATCTGGATGTGGATCCTTCGTTGATATTTTTCTACTGTTTAGATTGTTATATCATTTCCTTTAAGGTAGTTTTATGAATAGAAATCCTAACTTTAACACAAAGTTATCAATTATTTTTTTTCATTATGGATGGTCCTTTTTGTATTTCAAGAAATACTTTCCAGGGCACCTGGATGGCTCAGTCATTTGGGCATCTGCCTTTGGCTCAGGTTGTGATCCTGGAGTCCTGGGATTGAGTCCCATGTCAGGTTCCCTGCTCAGTGGGGAGTCTGCTTCTCCCTCTCCCTCTGCTCCTTCCCCTGCTCATGCGCACTCTCTCTCTCTCTCTCTCAAATAAATAAATAAAATCTTAAAAAAAAAAATCCTTTCGGGGCTCCTGGGTGTCTCAGATGGTTAAGTGTCTGCCTTCGGCTCAGGTCATGATCCCAGGGTCCTGGGATCAAGCCCCGCATCAGGTTCCCTGCTCAGCGGGAAGCCTGCTTCTCCCTCTCCCTCTCCCACTCTCCCTGCTTGTGTTCCCTCTCTTGCTGTGTCTCTCTCTGTCAAATAAATAAAAATCTTAAAAAAAAATCCTTTCCTGTCCCAAGGTTATACAAATATTCTTCTATATTTATGCGTAAAGCTGTAAGTTTTGCTTTTTGGGGTTCTCGCTGGCCCAGTTGGTGGAGCATGTGACTTTTGATCTCAGGATTATGAGTTCAAGCCCCACATTTGGTATAGAGATTACTTAAAAATAAAATCTTAAAATAGAAAAGTTTTGCCTTTCCCATTTATATATTTAATTCACCTATTTAATCCTCCTCTAACTAACTGGCTTTTGTGTATGATGTAAATTGGGGCCGAGCCCAAGGTTTTTCCCACTTATGAATTCCTCCCTAGCTTTCTCAGTACTGTATATTAGTCCACTATGTTCCCATTTCATATATATCCAAATATATATAAATCCAGTGTCTGTATGTACGTGGGTATGTTTATGAGCTCTTTGTTCTGTTGTTCTATAACAGTATCACAGTCTTGATTCTAGCTTCGCTCTTCTTTAAAGGTATTTTGGCTTTTTTTCCTGTGGCTGTTTTTAAGACTTTCTCCCAGTTTTTGGTTTTCTGTCATTTTAGTATAATGTGTCTAAGTGTGCCTTTTAAAAATTTTATCTTCTTGGGATTTGTAGAGTTTTTTTGAATTTGTAGATGGGTGTTTTTTATTAGTTTAGGGAAATCCTCAGCCATCTTCAAAGATTTCCTCTGCCTTATTTTCTCTCTCTCCTCTCCCTTCTCAGGCTCTAATTAAACATAGATTAGAATTTCTTATCGTTACCCTTTTTGTCTCTTAATCTTTTTGGTTTTTAGAGTTGATACACTAGGTGGGTCTACTCTCAATTTTTTAAATGTGGGTGTTTGGTACAGAGGCAAAGGAAATCACATTAAGAATCAGTCACCCTAAATCTATTCAGCTTAAGACCTTTCTGAGTTTTTTTAGAAGATGGCTGAGTATTTCCAATCCATTCTCCTGTGCCAAAACCCAGAGTATCTGGTTCTCCTCTCCCATCAGCCTCTAATTACGCTTGCCATTTCTGTAGTGAAGATTGTTGCCCAATATTAATGGGAATAATGCTAGGGGGTTAGTATAGTAGAAGATAAAAGGAATTCATTGAATTTTGTTCTCAGAAGCTAATAAAATGTTTGGGGTTTTTTAAAAAGATTTTATTTTTAAGTAATCTCTACATCTAACATAGGGCTTGAACCTGCAAACCCCAAAATCAAGAGTTTCATGCTCTAGGGGCACCTGGGTGGCTCAGTCATTGAGCATCTGCCTTCAGCTCGGGTCATGATCTCAGGGTCCTGGGATCGAACCCCACATCGGGCTCCCTGCTCTGCGGGAAGCCTGCCTATCCCTCTCCCACTACCCCTGCTTGTGTTCCCTCTCTCACTGTGTCTCTCTCTCTCAAATAAATAAATAAAATCTTAAAAAAAAAAAAAAAAGGAGTTTCATGCTCTACCGACTAAGCCAGCCCGGCACCGCCCCCCTGTGCCTTTTTTAACCTAATGTTTAATCAGGAAATATTTGAAGCATTCCTAGTAAAGTCAGAAAAAAGACAAGAATATACACCATCACCAGTGTTAAATAACATTGTTGCGTTGGTATTAACCAAAGCACTTAGACACTAACAAAGCACTTAGGTTTAAAAATTAGAAAAGAGAATATAAGATAATCATTTTGCAGATGATATGAATGTGTACCTGGAAAACCAAATCAACTTATAACTAGCACTTTGAAATAAGCAGGACTCCATAGGAAGCAAGCAAAATAAAATTTTTTTCATAATTTCTACTTCAACGCTCTGTATGGGCTAATTTTTTTGTTGCCCTGAATAAAAACTTGTGCAGTCTCTATAATTGTTTTGATCACTCTTTGGTATCCTTTGGTTATTTTCAGTGATAAGGTCAGTCTCATTTTACTAATTATAATCTCCAGTTGTGTGTAATAATATGTAAGCTTCATTTAAAGTCTTTTCTTTGAGGGGCACCTGGGTGGCTCAGTCGTTAAGCGTCTGCCTTCGGCTCAGGTCATGATCCCAGGGTCCTGGGATCGAGCCTCTCATCTGGCTCCCTGCTCGGTGGGAAGTCTGCTTCTTCCTCTCCCACTTCCCCTGCTCGTGTTCCCTCTCTCGCTGGCTCTCTCTCTCTCTGTCAAATAAATGAATAAAATCTTTAAAAAAAATAATAAAGTCTTTTCTTTGAGTTCAGGCTTGCTGTAAGCTAGAAACTTATGGTGTGAAAAGGGAGATACGCTAAACTTATTTGTTTCTTTAGCCTAAATTTCTTTTCTCCCACCCAATAGGCTGTGGCTCCTATAAGGTTGCAGCAGGTAGGAAAGAGGACGTAAGGAGAAAAGTCTTACTTGACTGGTGCTATTGTTTTGGTCTTGGTGTCTCTTGCTTTTATGGATGTTCAACACTGACTCATTTTCTTATGGAGTCCTTTTGTAGGATTCTCAGAGAAGTCCCTGCTGGAAACCTCTACTTGTACTTCCCTGTGATGTGGGCAACACATCTCCTTGAAATGGTTACTTATTTTTTTTAAAGATTTTATTTATTTATTTTAGAGATAGAGGGAAGAACAGAGGGATTGGGACAAGCCAACTTGATGCTGAGCACAGAGCCTGATGCAGGGCTCAATCCCACAACCCTGAGACCATGACCTGAGCTGAAATCAGGAGTCAGGCGATTAACTGACTGAGCCACCCAGGTGCCCCCTGAAATGTCTACTTATAATACCTGTCTTATACTAGGGATTCTGTGCTCTACTGCTTTGTTGGGAATCACATTGTCCCTCCATTGGGTCCACATCTGGTCCAAAAAGGGGACTGGATACCAGTCTCTGTGCCCTCTAAACTCCAGAAAACACAGCAAAAATTTTCCTAAACAATCTCATTATACTACTTTGGACCTTGGAGTCTAAGATGAAGAAATAAACTAATTTTTTCTATGGTATGGACAGTGTGTGTCATCTTTCAACAACCAATTTTTGGACACCAACTGAGTGTCCCTGCAATTCAATTCTGACACTAATTACCCAGAGTTAACACAGAGCCCCACACGTTTAGGGGCTTAGCCTTATAAGACTGCCCTATTTCAGACAGCAGCTCCAAGCCTTGGGTAGCCCCATGGCCCTGCACTTCTGCCCAGCAGACCACAAATTGAGGCATTCCCATGATCCCCACTCGGGTACAGTAATTGATTAGAATGATTCATAGACCTCAGGAAAGTACTACATATATGATCACAGTTTTACTATAAAGAATGCAATTCACGAACAGCAAAATAGTAGAGCTGCATAGGGCAAGGTATGAGAGAGAGGACCATATCTGGAAAGGATCTTAAGGATTTTGCTTAACAAAATGGCTGAAGTGAAAGGTTTTTGTTTTGTTTTAAAGATTTTATTTATTCATTTGAGACAGAGATAGAGCATGAGCAGGGGAGAGGCAGAGGGAGAGGGAGAAGCAGGCTCCCCTCTGAGCAGGGAGCCCAATGCGGGGCTCGATCCCAGGACCCTGGGATCACAACCCGAGCCGAAGGCAGATGCTTCACCATCTGAGCCACCCAGGCGCCTCCCCCCACTTTTTTTAAAGATTTTGAAAGGTTTTTTTTCAGTAATGTTTATATTGTGGAAAATTCTGCCACCAGTAAAATTATAAAAGTTAAAGAATTTATTTTGATAGGGAATAATTCTTGTAACACTCATAAGAGAACTGTAATTTTCAAGAAATTTAAATTATACTCTTGTTTAAGATGGTGATATTTTACTTATTTTTCAAAGATTTATGTATTTATTTGAGAGAGAGAGCACGAGCAGAAGGGACAGAGGGAGAGGGAGAGAGGATCTGAAGCAGACTCCGTGCTGCACAAGGAGCCCAATGTGGGGCTCTGTCTCACAACCCCAAGATCATGACCTGAGCCAAAACCAAGAGTTGGACACTTACTGACTGCACCATTCAGACACCCCGATGGTGATATTTTAAATTCATGTTTAGGGGCGCCTGGGTGGCTCGGTTTGTTAAGCGACTGCCTTCGGCTCAGGTCATGATCCTGGAGTCCCGGGATCGAGTCCCGCATCAGGCTCTCTGCTCAGCGAGGAGCCTGCTTCTCCCACTGATCCTCCCCCCTCTCATGTACTCTCTCTCTCTCTCATTCTCGCTCTCTCAAATAAATAAATGAATCTTTAAAAATAAATAAATCCATGTTTAATCAATTTTGCATTTAAAAAATTCAAGAAATTTTAGAAGACTTAATGAAAAATGGTGGGGCTTTGTCTCAGTACCTAAATCCCACTCCCCTAGGTGGCTACCCTCAAATTTTTTTCTGTTTATCTTGGCACTTTTCCTATATTTATTTTATTTTATTTTTTAATTTAATTTTTAAGTTATCTCTACAGCCAATGTGGGGCTCAAATTCACAACCCTGAGATCAAGAGGTGCTCACTCCACACTGACTGAGTCGGCCAGGTGCCCTTTTTCCTATACTTCTTTTTTTTTTTTTTTAAGGTTTTATTTATTTGAGAGAGAGCACGAGTGGGGTTAGAGGCAGAGGGAGAGGAAGAGGGAGAAGCAGACTCCCCGGTGAGCAGGGGGTTTGATGTGGGCCTCGATCCCAGGACCCTGAGATCATGACCTGAGCTGAAGGTAGATGCCTAACCGATTGAGCCACCCAGGTGCCCCTTTTTTCCTATATTTCTAATTCATATTCCTACATTGCTATTTTTTTTGAGATATGCTATTTATTCATTTGGGTGGGGTGGGGCAGAGGGAGAGAGAATCTTAAGCAGGCTCCACTCCACACATAGCACAGAGCCCAACACGGGGGTGAATCTCACAACCCTGAGATCATGACCTGAGCCGAAGTCAAGAATCAGATGCTTAATCGACTGAGCCATCCAGGCGCCCCCATTGCTATTCTTTTTATAGACATTTCCTGGTGACTTTCTTGAGGTAAATACAGATTGAGATTTCCCATATCACATTGTCACTTCCTTTTCCTGCAGAAGAATTATATCACAATTTTTCTTTAAATCATTGATACTCATGTATCAGGACCTCGCAGATATTATTAATCTGAGCCAAGTAGTACACTAGATCCTAAATTCTTTTCAGTACAATTTTTACAGTTTTCCGAGGGTAAACTGCTTTGTTTCTTCATTTGCTTCGTTCTATATGTGTGTTGCTCTTTTTTTCCCCAAATCTACCAACATTGTTTTCAGTTACCTACCAAAAATATTTTCAAAAAAAAAATGTTTCCATATGATCAAACTTATTAGGTCTTTATTTTTCCTTGGAGACCTCTTTCCCATAGTCCTTTGTCTTCCTGTTCCTAGACATTGCTCTCTAGTTCTGCCAGGTACTGTCCTGGAACTTGCCTTTCACAATTATACTTGGGACTTTGTCATGTATTCTCATGTTAGTTTTGTAATTTCTGAATATAATATCTTTCTTTTTCTTAATTTACTCCCTACTTTTGATGGTACATATAGGCCAGGAGTTTCTTTTAAGAGCTACTTGGAGATAATTTTATCTTTCCCTGTAGATCTATAAGTGTGTTGACTTAATCTTCACACTAGTTTTGTTTTTAATCTTGCTACCAAGCAAGATTATATACCATATAATCTTCACACTAGCTTTGTCTGGGTATAGAATTCTAGGCCAGAATTCATTTTCCTTTGTAATATTAAGGGAATCACTTTTTTTTTCTTACTTCAAGTGGTGCTGTTGAAAAAAGTCCACTGCGATTTTAATTCCTGAAAATTTTTGTATGATCCATGTTTTCTTCCTGGAAGCTTTTAGAAAGTTCTATTTTCCCTTAATACTCTGAAATTTTACTCCAAAATGTATCATAAGGTTTTGTTTTTTTTTTAAGATTTTATTTATTTATTTGACAGGGAACACAAGCAGGGGGAGTGGGAGACAGAGAAGCCGGCTGCCCGCTGAGCAGGGAGCCAGATGCGGGGCTCGATCCCAGGATCCTGGGATCATGACCTGAGCCAAAGGCAGACGCTTAACAACTGAGCCACCCAGGCGCCCCCATAAGATTTTTTTTTTTTAAAGATTTTATTCATTTATTTGACAGAGACATAGCAAGAGAGGGAACACAAGCAGGGGGAGTGAGAGAGGGAGAAGCAAGTCTCCCACCGAGCCAGGAACCTGACATGGGGCCCGATCCCAGGACCCTGGGACCATGACCCGAGCCGAAGGCAGACGCTTAACGACTGAGCCACCCAGGCTACCCCCCCCCCCCCCAAGATGTTTTTTTAAAGTACATCCCAGTGTTCTCTCTTCTGGGTCTTAAAAGGAAAATATGGGAACGGGGAAAGAATTCACATATATGCACATTTCTCTGTAGCCAGGCATGGAGCATTGAGCTATATGCTTGCTATTTTATGACATAGGAAATGTTTACTTGCATGTTCCTGGATGTATCCTTCTGTACACAAAAGATATGTCTTCTACCAATGTAATAGAGTTCCATCCCCTTCAATTTGCTTAATAAGCTCTACCATCATCTCTACTACCATCTTTTTTTTTTTTTTTTTTAATCTCCTTCCACTGTGAAAGCATGTTTGTTGTTTCAGGGGTCAATGATGTTCAGGGATGTATCTATAAACTTCTCTCAGGAGGAATGGGAATGCCTGGACTCGGGTCAGATGAATTTATACAAAGAAGTGATGTTGGAGAATTTCAGCAACCTGGTTTCAGTGGGTAAGGATAACTATCCCCCAAAATTCAGAGTCTACCCTTGGGAATGTCTCCTTTCTCCATTATGAATTATTTGTTTCAAGTAACCAGCTAAATTTCTGCTCCCTGTTCCTCAAGGAAAGGTTTGAGTTGGAACAGAATGGAAGTGTATGAAATGAGCTGCTCCAGTGGGTTGAAGCTTCATCTTCATTTTTCTCTGGTCCTTCCTATAGTAGCATCATTTTCTTGGTCACCAAGGGACTGGATCTGATTTCTGGGGCACCCACAGCATAACAATGTCCATGTTTTTTCTTGTGATCAGGGCTTTCCGTTTCTAAGCCAGCTGTGATTTCCTTATTGGAACAAGGAAAAGAACCATGGATGGTTGAAAGAGCACTGACAAGAGGCCTTTGTTCAGGTGAGGAAATGATAGGTAATGATTTTGTCCATTTTTGAATTGGGTTGTCTTTTTGTTATTGAATTTCTGTGTTAATTATATATTCTAGATACAAGTCTTACCAACTTAATGATTTGTGAGTATTTTCTTCCATTTAGTAGGTGTGTTGTCACTCTCTTGATTTTGTCCTTTGAAGCACAAGTTTTTAATTTTGACAAGATCCAGTTTATCTATTTTTTCTTTGGTTGCATGTGCTTTTGGTGTGAGCTCCTTTAAGTTATGACCCTTCATAATTAAGTTTATTAATACCTTCTGGAAGTAGGAAAATATTTCACACCCTATTATTAGGTAAAGTTTTTTTGTCAGTTATATCTCAAAAAAAACTTTCAAGATAAAACAACAAAAAAAGCTTTTCTCAACTGTAGGTACAACTTTAGTTTTACAGTTTAGCCATAAGATAGAATAAACAAAGAACTAAAGAACTCACCAGTGCAGATCTCCCAAGATTTTTTTTTTTCCTTTCCAGGAGGCACAAAATACTATAAACAGACCCACAGGGAAGATAACAATCCAGATTCTTTGTCATCTCACTTCACAGAGAATGAAGGGATTCCCCAGATAACTGGAACAGATTTCCATTATCCCTATAGAAATTACCATAAAATCAGATTCCTAATCACTGTAACTTACCAGCCTTGCACAAACCAGAACCAAAACTATACTTAGCCCAAAAACAAAACCCAGGACGTGTTGAGGAGGGTGCAGTGGAGAGAAAGTGAATGAAAGTAGAGTTTTACTGCTGCTTGGGATTTACTGAGGCAACCAAGAAGAGAAGACTGCCTGTGAGGTATATTTCTCAAGTCACACTACTTTATTGCCTCCTGCAGATGAGTCCATTTGGACATCTCAGTGGGACCTTCAGAACTGTCAGAGTATAACATTTTCAAAACTTTTCAAAAGTATGATTATTCAGAAGTTAAATATGACTCTTCTAAATATATGATAAGCACATTTGAAAGATTTATTTAGCTTGTTAATGAGAGAACCAGAGGAATGGAAAAGCTGGTTCAAGTTGTCTGGGAGAGACTCTGAGTTTATATTGTCCTGGAAAGAAAGAATGCAGGAATCACATCACTAACATGGATACAAAAACTAGTTACTGTCTTAAAGGATAATAAATTTGTAACCTTCAGGCTGTCTTTTCAACAGAAATCATTTATAACTGTTATTCTCCATAGCAATTTTTTGTTCTTTGTGTAGTTACTTTCTAGATTTTTCAAGTAGATTGTGTTGCTATTATAAGCATCTACAATTTTCTAATTGGTATTGTTGGTACAGAGAAATACTATTAGCTTTTTTTTTAACATGTGAAAAAGAGTTTAATTTTATTAGTTATCAGGGAAATACAAATTGAAACTGCAGTGGGATACCATTATGTCACCTGTAACATGGGCAAAAATTTAAGTCTGACATTAGAATGAATAAATGAGAATGTCGAGCAGCACCCTCAAGCTGCTGGTAGGGTGTAAATTCTTACAACTGCTTTTTTTCTTTCTTTCTTTTTAAATCTAATTGTGAGGGGCACCTGGATGGCTCAGTTGGTTGAGCGTCTGCCTTTGGCTCAGGTCATGATCCCAGGATCCTGGGATCAAGCCTCATGTCCAGCTCCCTGCTCGGTGGGGAGTCTGCTTCTCCCTCTGTCCCTCCCCCCTGCTCATACTCATTGTCCCTCTCTATTTCAAATAAATAAAATCTTTAAAAAAAATTTAAGTGTGATAAGATCATTTAACATGAGATCTACCCTCAAGAGATTTTTAAGTGTATACTACAATATTGTTAACTTTAGGCACAGTATTGTATAGCAGATCTCTAGCACTTACTTGCCTTGCATAATTAAAGCTTTATACTAGTTGATTAGCAACTGCTCGTTTCCCTATAACCCCAGCCTTTGGTAACTACTCTTTTGCTTCTATGAGTTTTGCTTTTTTTAGATATCTCATATAAGTCAAATAATGCTGTATTTGTCCTGTAACTGTCTTATTTCATGTAGGTTAGTATCTTCAAGTTTCATCCATATTATCACAGATGATAGGATTTCCTTCATTTTTAAGGCTGAATAATATTCCATTATAAGTATATATACCACATTTTCTTTATCCACTCATCCATCTGTGGATTTGGGTTGTTTTCACATCTTGACTATTATGAGTAGTACTGCAGTGAACACATGAGTGCTAATATCTCTTCAGGATCCTGATTTCAATTCTTTTGGATAAATACCCAGAAGTGGGATTGATAGATCATATGATATATCTGTTGTTAATTTTTTAGGAACCTTTCCATACTGTTTTCCAGTGGTGCACCATTTTGCATTTCCACCAATAGTGTACAAGAGTTCCAATATCTTTATTTATTTATTTATTTATTTTTAAAGATTTTATTTATTTATTTGACAGAGAGAGAGAGCACAAGTAGGCAGGGAGGCAGGCAGAGGGAGAGGGAGAAGCAGACACTCCACTAAGCAGGGAGCCCGATGTGGGGCTCTATCCCAGGACCCTGGGCTCAGGACTTAAGCCGAAGGCAGCCGCTTAACCAACTGAGCCACCCAGGCGCCCCTCTTTTTTTTTTTTTTTTAAGATTTTTATTTATTTATTTGAGAGAGAGAGAGCACAAGCAGGGTGAGAGGCAGGGGGAAAGGGAGAAGCAGACTCCCTGGCTGAGCTGGGAGCCCGACATGGGGCTCCATCCCAGGACCCTGGAATCATGACCGGAGCTGAAGGCAGACGATAAACCATCTGAGCCACCCAGATGCCCCAAGAGTTCCAATTTCTTTGCATCCTCACCAACATTTATTACTTGTCTTTTTTGTTTGTTTTAATGACAGCCATCCTAAAAGCAATAGGCAATGTTTCTTCATGGTTTTGATTTATGTTTCTGTAATGGTTAGAGATTTTGAGCATCTTTCATACTTCTTGGCCATTTGTACATTTTCTTTGGAAAAACGTCTACTCACGTTCTTAACTCATTTTTTAATCAGGTTATTAGTTCTTTTGCTTATATATTTTTGAAATTAACCACTATCAGATACATGGTTGGCAAATATTTTCTCCTGTTCCATAAGTTGCCTTTTCACTCTTTTGTTTCCTTTGCTGTGCATAAACTTTTAAATTTGATGTAGTCCTGTATGTCTGTTTTGCTTTTTGTTTCATATTCTGAAATCATCACTAAGACCAGTGTCATGAAACTTTTCCCCTATGTGAAGCTTTACAGTGTCAGGTCTCATGTTTAAGTCTTTAATACATTTTGAGGTAATTTTTCTGTATGGGTATAAGATAAGGGTCAAATTTCTTTTGCATGTGGGTGTTCAGTTTTCCCATCATCATTTGTTAAAGAGACTTTCCCTTTGTTATAGTGTTGGCACCTTTGTTGCATATTAATTGACAGTGTATACATGAATTTATTTGTTTTCTTCTGTTGACTTATATGTATGTCTTTACACCAGTAACATTCTGTTTTAATTACTGCAGCTGTATGATATATTTTGGAATCAGGAAATGTGAAGCCTCCAGCTTTGTTGTACTTTCTAAAGATGATTTTGGCTCATTGAATTGTTTTTTTCTATTTCTATAGAAAATGCCATTGGGATTTTGATAGGGATTGCATTGAATCAGTAGATTGTTTTGGGAATATGGAGATTTTTACAATATTCTTCCAATCCATGAGCACAGAATATCTTTCCATCATCTTGTGTATCTTTAATTTCTTCCATCAGTGTTTTGCAGTTTTCATTGTACAAGTCCCTTACCTCGTTAGTTATGTGTTTTCCTAGGTATTTTGTGGATACAAAAAATACAAAAATACAAAAATTTTCCTTTTGATGCTATTATAAATGGGATTGTTTTTCTAATTTCTTTTTCAGGTTATTGTTAGTGTAAAGAAACAAAACTAATTTTGTACATTTACTTTGTATTCTGCAACTGCAAACTGAAAACCTAATTGTTCGTAAGTTCTAACAGTTTGTACATGAAGTCTTTAGAGTTTTCTGTATACCAGATGTAGAAGTGGCAAGAGTGGGCGTTTTTCCTTCATGATCTTAGAGGGAAAGCTTTCAATTTTTCATCAAGTATGGTATTAGCTGTGGGCTTTTTGTATGTGGCCTTTATTATGTTGAGGTAATATCCGTGTTATTAGTTTGTTGAGAGTTTTTCATCATGAAAAGGTGTTGAATTTTATCAAATGCTTTTTCTGCATCTGTTGAGATGATGATATAATTTTTATCCTTCATTCTCTTTTTTTTTCTTTAAGATTTTTTTATTTATATGAGAGAGACAGAGCACGAGTGGAGGGAGAGGGAGAAAGAAAAGCAGACTCCCCACTGAGCACGGGGCCGGACGTGGGGCTCGATCCCAGGACCCTGAGATCATGACCTGAACCAAAGTTAGACACTTAACCCACTGAGCCACCCAGGTGCTCCAATCTTTCATTCTCTTAATGTGGTGTATCACATTAATTGATTTTTGTATATTGGATTATCTTTGCATCCCAGGGATAAATTCCACTTGGTCATGGTATATGATCCTTTTAATGTGCTGTTGAATTTGGTTTACTAGTATTTTGTGGAGAATTTTTGCATCAGTATTCATTACAGAATTGGCCTGTCGTTTTCTTTTTCAGTGTCTTTGGCTTTGGCATGAGGGTAATGAGTTTGAATGTGTTCCTTTCTTTTCAGTTTTTTGGAAGAGTTTTAGGATTAGCAACCCTCTCCCACCCCCAGGTTGGCAGTATTATTATTATTTGAATGTTTGATAGACTTCAATGAGGCCATCTGGTCCTGGGCTTTTATTGAGAGTTTTTTTTTTTTTAAGATTTTATTTATTTATTTGAGAGAGAGAGCATGGGGGGAGGCACAGGGAGAAGCAGACTCCCCGCTGAGCAGGGAGCCTGACATGGGGCTCAATCCCAGGACCCCAGGATCATGACCGGAGCCGAAGGCAGACGATTAACTTACTGAGCCACCCAGGCGTCCCGTGTTGAGAGATTTTTTATTATGAGTTAATGTCTTTACTAGGTTAAATCTTTTAAAGATTTATTTATTTATTCATGAGAGACAGAGAGAGAGAAGCAGAGGGAGAAGCAGGCTCCCAAGGAGCAGGGAGCCCAATGCGGGACTCGATCCCAGGACCCTGGGATCATGACCTGAGCCGAAGGCAGACGCTTAACCATCTGAGCCACCCAGGCGCCCTACTAGGTTATAGTCTATTCAGACTTCCTGTTTCTTCATGATTCAGCCTTGGTAGGTTACATATTTCTTGGAATTTATCTGTTTCTTCCAGGTTATCCACTTTCATGGTGTGTAATTGTTCATACTAGCCTCTTAATGATCCTCTTCATTTCTGTAACATCAGTTATGGTGTCTCCTCATTTTTTATTTTGAGTTTTCTCTTTTTTTCTTACTCTAACTAAAAGTTTATCAATTTTATTTTTTTCAGTAAACCAACTGTGAGTTTCATTCATTTTTTCCTGTTATTTTTCTATTCTATTTTGTTTATATCTGCTCTAATCTTTATTATTTCCTTTCTTATGCCAACTTTGGGTTTAGTTTGTTTCTTGAGGTGTAAGGTCGTATATTTGTAATTTTTCTTCCTTTTTAATGTAGGAACTTCCCTCTTTGTACTGCTTTTTCTTCATCTCAGTATGTTTTGTTTGTCTCAAGATATTTTCTAATTCTATTTCTAATTTCTCTATTTCTTTTTGACCAATTGCTTGTTCAAAAGTGTATTGTTTAATTTCAACATATTTGTGAATTTTCCAGTTTTCATGCTGCTGTTGATTTCTAGTTTCATTCACTGTGGTCAGAAAAGATACTTGGTATGATTTCATTCTTCTTAAATTTCTTGAAAGACTTGTTTTGTGACCTAATATATGATCCGTCCTGGAGAATATTCCATGTGTGCTTGATAAGAATATATCCTGCTACTACTGAGTGAAATGTTCTATATAGGTCTGTTAGGTCCATTTGATCTATGGTAGTATTCAAGTCACTGTTTATTTTCTGTCTGGTTGTTTTATCTATTATTGCAAGTAGGCCATTGAAGTGTCCAATTATTTTTGTCTATGTCTCACTTTAGTTTTGTCAGTGTTTGCTTTATATACATAAGTGCTCTGATGTTGGGTGTGTACATATTTATAATTGCTGTATCTTCCTGGTGAGTTGACCCTTTTATCATTATATAATGTCCTTCTGCATCTCTTGTGACTGTTTTTGACTTAAAACCTGTTTTGTCAGATATAAGTATAGCCACCCTAGCTGTCTTTAGGTTACCATTTACATGGAATATCTTTTGCCATCTCTTCACTTCCAGCCGATATGTGTGTCCTTAAATCTAAAGTGGGTCTCTTGAGGACAGCATATAGTTGGATCTTGTTTTATCCATTCAGCCACTTTGGGAAGTTTAATCCACTTACGTTTAAAGTTACTATTTTTTCTTTTTTTAAAGATTTTATTTATTTATTTATTTGACAGAGTGAAAGAGCACAAGCAGGGGGAGCAACAGAGGGAGAGGAAGAAGCAGACCCCCTTCCGAGCAGGGAGCCCGATGTGGGACTCGATCCCAGGACCCTGGGATCATGACCTGAGCTGAAGGCAGTCGCTTAACCAGCTGAGCCACCCAGGCGCCCTAAAGTTACTATTGATAGGAAAGGATTTACTGTTGCTATTTGTCGTTTTTCTGTTCTATTTTTTTATTTTATTTTATTTATTTATTTGACAGAGACACAGCGAGAAAGGGAACACAAGCAGGGGGAGTGGGAGAGGGAGAAGCAGGCCTCCCGCTGAGCAGGGAACCCGATGTGGGGCTGGATCCCAGGATCCTGGGATCATGACCTGAGCCGAAGGCAGACGCTTAACGACTGAGCCACCCAGGCGCCCCTTTTGTTTTTCTGGTCTTGTAGTTCTTTTGTCCTTTTTCTTTTCTTCCTGTCTTTTTGTTTCTTTGATTTTTTTTTTTTTTTTGTATTGATATGCTTTGAATCCTTTCTATTTTTCTTTTTTATAATCTCTATAAGTATTTTCTTTGTGGTTATCCTGGGGCTTTTGTAAAATATCTTGTAGCAATATGTTTTAAGCTGAGAATTTAATTTCTATCACATACAAAAACACTTCTTATTCCCCCATATATTGTTACTGATGCTGTAATTTAATCTATTCATAGTGTATCCATTAACGTATTTTTATGTAGTTATTTATAATACCTTTGCCTTTTTACTTTTATACTAGAATTAAAAGTAATTTACCCTCCAGTGTTACAGTATTACAGTATTCTGTGTTTGTCTATATATTTGCTTTTGCAAACAGGATTTTATACTTTTTTAATTCCCTTATGTTGCTGTTTATCATCCTTTCGTTCTAGGTTGAAAAACTTTCTTTAGGCAGGTCTAGAGGTGATGAACTCCCTCAGGTTTTGTTTGGGAAAAGTCTCTCTCCTTTGTTCATGAAGAACAGTTTTTCTGGGTGTAATGTTCTTGAGTGGCAAGTTTTTTCTTTCACCACTTTGAATATATCATCGTGCTCCCTTCTAGCCTTCAAAATTTTGCTGAATAATCAGTTCATAGTCCTGTGGGGGTTCCCTAGTTACGTGACAATTTGTCATCTCTTGTTGCTTTCAAAATTCTCTTTTCCTTTGAAGTTTTTATTTATTTTTTTAGTAATCTCTACCCCCAACATGGGGCTTAAACTCACAACCCCAAGAGCTGCACACTCTTCCAACTGAGCCAGACAATCACCCCTCTTTGCCTTTGACTATTGACAAAGACATTCTAATGATGTCTCAGTGTGGATTTCTTTGTGTACATCTTTTTTGGAATACTTTGGCTTCCTGAGTCTGGGTGTCCGTTTCCTTACCCAGATTTGGGGAGTTCTCATCCATTACTAATTTGAGTAAGTGTTCTTGTTCTTTCTGTCTTCTGCCTCTAACTCCCATAATGTGTATATTGGACCATCCCGTGGTATCTCATAAGAACCTTAAGCTTTCTTCACACTTTTTTATTCTCTTTTCCTTTTGTTCCTTTGATTGGGTAATTTCAAAAGACCTGTCTTTTAATTCACTGATTCTTTCTTCTGCTTGCTCTAGTCTGTTGAATGTTGAATCCATTTATTGAAAGTTTCAGTTCGGTTATTGTATTTGTCAGCTCCAAGATTTCTTTTTCTTTTTTTTTTTTTCTAAATTTTCTGTCTCATGGTTGGAATTCTCAGTTTCCTCATGCATTGTTCTCCTGAGCTCATTGAGCATTTTTATGATGGTTATTTAAAATTCTCTGTCAGGTAATTCCTCTACCTACATTTCATTAGGGTAATTTTCTGGAGCTTTATTTTGTTTCCTTGTTTGGATTATGTTTCTCTACTTCATTTTCTTCTCTTGATTCTTTGTGTTGGTATTTACATGTTAAGAAAAATGCCACTTGTCCCGTTCATTATGGATTAGCCTCATAGAAGAGAAGACCTTCACCAGTCAGAGCTTCTGTGAGCCTCTCAAACGTTCATGCTAGTCTAAACCACTGTCTTTATTAATGACTTCCAGGTGTTTAGAGTATGCCAAGTCCCATCAATGCTCTGAAACCAGCACCAATGCCTCATGTAGCTCCTGAAGAAATTGGAACATTGGATATGTGGTATAGTTTCTTTTCCTTTCCAGAGAGAATGTGGGAGCTGGAGTGTTTTGCCTGCCAGCTCTGCCCTAGAATGGGGAAAAGGGCTATGGCAGGTGTTTGCATGCTAGTTTGAATCACCTTCACCTTCTTTTTTCTCTGTGGCTTCCAGGTATCTAGAATATGCCAGGTCCCTCCAGGGCTCCAAGATAGAAGCCAGTCTCTCAAGTAATCCCCAGAAAAGTTGACACATTTGATGCACTCTTTCCCCTCATAGGAAGAAACTGGGAGCTGGGGTTTTTCTCCCACTTGCTGTAAGAGCTATGGTGCCTTCATGCTAGTTAAAATACTCCCTTTGTTTTCTGTAGTCCTTGGGGGTCCAGTGTATGCCGGGTCCTGAAATAATGAGATAGAAGCCAGTCCCTTGGGTAGCTTCCAAAGAAGTTAGAAAATTGGATGCATGGTCCAACTCTTTTCATCCTCAAGGAGATGGTGCGAGCTGGAGGTGGAGTTTTCCACCCATTCATTCTGCATTAGGCCAGGAGGAGGAGCTATGGTGAGTTTGTGTGCTAGTTCAAACTACCTTCTTTGTTCTTGGTGGCCCTCAGGTATCTTGAATCTGCTGGGTTCCAACAGCACTCTGAGACTGATGAGACAGGTGCCAGTCCCTTAGGCAAACCCCAGAAAAGTTGGAATGTTTGACACACAGTCCACCTCTTTCCTTCTCCAGGGAGAAGCTGGGAGCTGAAGTTTTCCTCCCACTCACTCTGCACTGAGCAGGGAAAGGAGCTGTGGTGAGTGCCTGCATGCTAGTTCAAACCAGTGCTTTTGTTCTCTGTAGTCCCCAGGGGCCTAGGGTACCCCAGGTCTAATCAAGCCTCCAAGACGGTCAGTTAGGCAGCACTCAGAAAAGTTGAGATATTGGATGTGCACTCCCAACTTCTTTTGTATTCAGGGAGAAGCTGGATGTTTCCTCCCAGTTGTATGGCATTATGCCAGGAATGGAGGTCATGGTGAGAAGGTGTCTCCAGTTTTCCCACTAGTTTTGATATGGCTGGCTCCACCCTTGCCTAGGATGTAGGATTCTTTTAACGAGTTTCTAGATTTCTCACACAGGGAATTGATCCATGTATTGCTGTTGAGTTGATGTGTTTGTGGGAGTCAGGAGAATCTAGCACTTACTTTCCACCATCTTGCTAATGTTACTCAAAATATTATTAATTTTTAAGTTGATGTTTAACTTCAAAGTCCAACAAATTTACTGAAGTTAATTTTTTATTCTTTGTTTTTCTAGTTAGATCATTATATTATCTGCATATTGTTAGATTTATCTCTTCCCTTACAATCCTCATACTTGTTATTTCCTTACTTATAATGGTAGCCAAGACTGTCTTAATTGGTAACATTGGTAATGGGCATCCATTTCTTTTTCCCCATCTTATAGGGAGCATATCTAAAATTCTTCACTTAACTACAGTTTTTGTTATAGCTCTGATAACGTTTACCAAGTTACAGCTATTACTTTGCAGTGCTGATTTGCTCAGAGTTACCATAAATAGGTGTTGGCCACATTCTACAGTTTTTCTGTATCTGTCAAGATGATCATGGTAGTTGTGGTCTTATTTCAACAACAGTTGTACCCTCTGGTGTGTGGCCATTTTGGCCTGTGAGTTCATGTTCCCAAGAGGATATCAATCACTGTCTGGCAGTGTGTCTGGGGAAGGGCCAAGAGATAGATCCAGGTCTGTGTTCCTCCAGGTAGATTTAAGAAATGGAAGGAGATGAGCTCAGGATGACGAGCCCTGAAACCTAAGGGTTCACCTCTGATAACTTTTATTTGCTGTTGCTCTACCAGGTAATTCTTCTCATCAGGGTTTGATCTTTCAACATTTACAAAGCAGCAGCATCTACAGGAGGAGTATGCCTTCCCTTTTTGTAATCCACCAACTCTAGGGGTTTTACTAGCTGAGAAGGTAGAGCAGATGCCTGAGAGCAGGTGGTCAGCCATATTCTTCTGTCCAGCAGAACTTTTTCTTTACCATTAGGTTATCCTACTTACTCAGCTGCTTGGGCAGTTGCCACCAATTTCTTTGGTAAAGGCACAGGCCACAGTGGTCCCAGGGCATTTCAGGGAAAGGCTAAATCAGAGTTTAAAGACTTTACTACCAGGCCAGCCTCTCCTTGCCTTCTGTTACCATCTCTCCAAGCAAGTAGCCTCCACCCTCAAATACACACAAGTTTGCACCAGTCTTCAATCTCCCTAGAATATTTCACAGTTTGCATCAGTTCCATATAAAACCAAATTCTCTATAATTTCTCCAGGGTCAATTGAGAAACGAAGCCAGAATTTTGTGCACATTCCAAGTTTAGACAGGAACTTTTGGGGTTTTTAAAAATATTTTTTTTCATTATTGTATTTTCAATTTCTAAGAACTTTGTGTGTGTGTGTTTTCTTAGTATTCCTTTATTTAGTATCTTCTGCCTGTTTAATTCTGTTAGCTCTCTGAGGTTATTCCTTGTATGTTTTGACGTTTTCTTCTGTTCCTTGCATTGATTGTTTCTTTCACAGATACTTTTTTCTCTTTTGGGCTCTTCATGTTAAAAAACATTTCTCAAATGTCTGATAAACAATGGCTTACTGATCATTTTTAAGTATGAGATACTAAAAAGATGATTGGAACTTCTGTGTAGTAGGGATTGGGTCTTGTTTACTTTATGATGATCTGGTTGGGTTAATATACTGAGGACAGCCCACTTTTGGTAACTTGGTCTTTTCTCTTACACATAATCTTCCTGTGAGAAGAGACCTTCACTTTCATTCCTAGTTGAGGGAGTTAAGTTATTATCAGTGTTCTGGGGGCTAAATTGGGATGAAATCAACAGGGCTATTTCAGTATTGTGGCCTGCACAAATTTTCTGAGAACAAATGGATATCTTACACTTTAACTCAATTCTGACACTACCTGGAGTTAACATCAGATTCCACAAGTTAAAGGGCAGGGTGCCCACCAGTTCAGATACTGGTTGCAACCAGGATCCCCAGGCTACACGTATATCTGTCTGGCTGACTAAATTTAGAGTTTCACACCCCCCCTCAGGTTTGATAATTCATTAGAACAACTCACAAAACTAAAAAACAAAAAGAACAACTCAAAACTCATGAAAAGCACTGTACTTATGATTGCCATTTTATATAAAGGATACAATGAAATGTTAGCTGAAGACATACACAGGGCAAGGTCTAGGAGGTACCAAGCACAAGAAATTCTATGCCCATGAAATCAAGGTGTGTCACCCTCCAAGTACATCATATAGTTACCAACCAGGAAGCTTACCCCAGTCCTTGCCCTGAGTTTTTTTATTGGGGTTTGATTATGTAGTCAATGAGCGACCAGACCCTCCCTTGAAGCTAAGTGCCCACTGTGAATCATCTCATTAGGAAAACTCAGGTATGATCAAAAGGAGCTTGTGAATAACAAAAGACTCTCCAGTCAGGAAATTCCAGTGGTTTGTGGAACTCTGTGCCAGAAACCAGGAACAAAGACCAGATATATTCTTTATTTTATCACAAGTATATATATTTTCTGTTAATCTTTTGTTCTCAGTATACCCATAACCACAGCTATGCCTGATGTTCCTGAATCCGGATTCCCTCTGGTTCCATTTTTCTGTATTTCTAGTTTTCTGTGAGAATAGGGAAGTATAATCCTGTATGGAGGGGCCCCTGGGTGGCTCAGTTGTTAAGCGCCTGCCTTCGGCTCAGGTCATGATCCCAGGGTCCTGGGATCGAGCCCCACATCAGGCTCCCTGTGCTGTGGGAAGCCTGCTTCTCCCTCTCCCACTCCCCCTGCTTGTGTTCCCTCTCTCACTGTCTCTCTCTCTGTCAAATAAATAAATAAATTCTTTATAATCCTGTATGGGATAGGGGAAAGGATCCTAGGGGTCTCACTACTAATACAGTCTTGAATTCATTCTTTAGCTTTCAGCATTCTCTGTGTATCCCACTATTAGAAATGCCTGATGCCTTCAATTCTGCATTTTCAGGGACCTGCACTATCAGTTAGTGCTGTTGAATTCATCCACTACAGACTCAGTTTGGCTTCTCTGGGCTGCGCGCTCATTTATCACTCATTCATTGGCTTTTTAGCTTTCAGATTTTATTGCTACTGTCTCTTCTCTACTATTCATTGTCCTAGTGAGGTTTTTCTTTTCTCTTGTTAAAGCTTCTATTGTAATTTTCCTATGGATTAATGAACAAGCAATGGAAAAGTCACAGGTTCAGTCTGTCATTTTTAACAGAAATTGTCCCCCTTTTTAATTAAAAGTACAGTTGACACTCTTTACAGATTCCATATGTATGAATTCACCTACTTGCTAAAATTTGTAAACTCAGAATCAATACTTGTAGTGCTTTCATGGCATGCATGAAATGACAAAACATGCAGAATGACAAAAAATGTGGACATGGAGTACCTCTCTTCTCAGAGTATATTTCATTCTTACTCTCTTCTTTCTCATATTCAAGCTGCCTCCTTAGTCACTGCCATGAGAGAGATTCCATTCCTCTCTCCCAAAGTCAGCATCAGAGAATTCCAAGGCAAACTATTTTCGGTGAATCCCCAATATATCAGGCTCTATCCATAGAATTACCTGAAACCATTCTTGCCAGTTTCATTGAGCACCTTAGGCTAGGGTATCCCCCATTGTGGATTTGCCAACAGTACACCCTTTGCACAGTCTCAGACTGCACCCCCCATTTATACATTTCAACACATTTATTCCTCAGTAGTCTTTTTATGTAGGTCAATTACCCACAAACTATGAGACATACAATATGCTGTGTGTGAGGGTGTATGCTTATAAACATGTATATATGATTAGAATCACTGTAAAATATGGAGAGTATCCCTGAATAGGGTGTATTTATGGAAGTTTCAGGTGATTCTGGTTCACATCAGAATTTCAGGATAGAGGTCATTTATTTCCCTAATCACCCTCTTGAATTTCTTCTCTTGGCTCTCCTTAATGTCCATGCTTTTGTTATCAGTTTTGAAAATTGCTTAGCCATATTTGAGAACTATTTAAGCATTTACTTTCCCAGATATTATTTTCACCTTAATCTTTTTTTTCTTTTTTAGAAGTTTTAATCTCTCCCAAGATAGGAAAAATGAACACACGCCTTTTTATTTTCTTTCAGATCTGGAGTCTATGTGTGAGACCAAGATATTATCCCTAAAGAAGAGACATTTTAGTCAAGTAATATTTACCCATGAAGACATGCCCACTTTTATTCAGCCCACATTTCTTACTCCACATCAAAAAACTGTTAATGAAGAGAAACCCTGTGAATGTAAGATATGTGGAAAGGCCTTTAATCAGAACTCACAATTTATTCAACATCAGAGAACTCATTCTGCTGAAAAAAGCTATGAATGTAAGGAGTGTGGGAAGTCCTTTAGCCGTGGCTCACTTGTTACTCGACATCAGAGGATTCACACTGGTGAAAAACCCTATGAATGTAAGGAATGTGGCAAGGCTTTTAGTTGTAGTTCATATTTTTCTCAACATCAGAGGATTCACACTGGTGAGAAACCCTATGAATGTAAGGAATGTGGAAAAGCCTTTAATTATTGCTCAAACCTCAATGATCATCAGAGAATTCACACTGGTGAGAAACCCTATGAATGTAAAGTATGTGGAAAAGCCTTTACTAAGAGTTCTCAACTTTTTCCACATCTGAGAATTCATACTGGTGAGAAACCTTATGAATGTAAGGAATGTGGGAAAGCCTTTACTCAACACTCAAGGCTTATTCAACATCAAAGAATGCATACTGGTGAGAAACCTTATGAATGTAAGGAATGTGGGAAGGCCTTTAGTAGTGCCTCAACACTTACTAACCATCACAGAATTCATGCAGGCAAGAAACTCTATGAATGTAAGGAATGTGGAAAGTCCTTTATTCAGAGCTCAGAACTTATTCAGCATCAGAGAATCCATACAGATGAAAAACCTTATGAATGTAATGAATGTGGGAGGGCTTTTAATAAAGGCTCAAACCTTACTAGACATCAAAGAATTCACACTGGTGAGAAACCCTATGACTGTAAGGAATGTGGAAAGGCCTTTGGTAGTCGCTCTGACCTTATTCGTCATGAAGGAATTCATACTGGGTGAAAGATAAGCCCTGTTGATAATCTTTATAATAATATCTTAAAAACAGGTAATGGGGAAAAAAATAAAGGAGTGTAGTAGTTTTTTAGGCTACTGTAACAAAGTAACAAAGTACCAAAATTGGGTGACTTAAAACAACAGAAATGTGTTCTCTCACAGTTTTGGAGCTTTGAAATCCAAAATTAAAGTTGTTGGTAATGTTGATTCCTTCTGAGGACTCTGAGGAAGAATCTGTTCCATGTCTTTCTTCTGGTTTCTGGTAACAGCAATCTTTGACATTCCTTGTCTTATAAATGCATCACTCAATCTCTGCCTCCATCTTTACATTGCATTCTCCCTGTGTATATCTGTCTCTGTCTTGTATAAGAGGAGACTCTTATACAGGACATCAGTTATACTGGATTAGGGCTCACCCTGATGACCTTATCTTGATTACATCTGCAAAGACCTTATTTCCATGTAGGATCACATTCACAGGTGCCAGAGGTTAGGGCTTCAACATAATTTAACCCATAACACTGTTAACATTGTTTTTCTAACATATTTGTAATTTTCTTTTATACATAATTTGTTGATTATTTCAAAATGTAAATTCAAGGTTTAAGTTAAACCTCCCTTCCCTCCAAAAAAGATTCTGTCCCAAACTACTTCTTAAATAATTCTTTCCTCCCCATTGTTTTATGCTACTTCTTGGTTATATATTTGAGTTTGAGTTTGTTAGCTTAGTTTAGAGCCATCTTTTCTATTTATCTAACCCATAGATCTGTTTGTACCAATACTATACTGTAAGTTACATTACATAGGCTATCTTCTAATTCCTGGCAGAATTATAACTTTGTTTTTGAAGGCAGCTCTATTCCTTTTCCTTTTGTAACACTAAAGTTTTCATGTTATAAAAAAAACAAACAAACCCCCCCACACACACAGTGAAAAAAATAGGTTATTTGTAAGCCTACCAAAAAGAAATTACTATTTTCAAATTATACAACATATCCTTCCAAACTTTAGTGTAATCATGATGTGCATGTTGTGCCATAACTTGCTTCTATCATGCTACTATTTCAGTAACTATAGATGTTTATCATTCTTTTTAATGGTATAATTTTTCTGTGGTAGATTATCATTTTGCTAAATATTACTGACATACTTTATGGTGCTCACTGAAATTTTAGTTATTAAGAAAGTTGCCTTCTAAATACAAAGTTAGTGCTTTTGTTTGTTTTTCTTTAAAAACATTACATTTCAGTGTCAAAATACTGATCAGTATTTTCTCTGTGAAAAATATTGCCAATAGTTTGTCCCATTATTGTAATCACTGTTACCAATTTGCTCTTTATCCTTCCAGACCTTTTTTTTAAAAACTATTTTTGCTCACAAATGTGTTCACACAAACCAAATACATAAATACTTGTAATACTTATAGAAAAGTTAGTGCTGCTTTATACTTTTGTGTATGAATGTACATAACACATACACACTAATGTGTTGGATTGCTGTGAGGATTATATGAGTTAAGAAGTGTAAAATGAGAGTCACCTGGGTGGCTCAATCGGTTGGGTCTCTGCCTTTGGCTCATGTCATGATCCCAGAGTCCTGGGATCAAGCCCTGCATCGGGCTCTCTGCTCAGTGGGGAGCCTGCTTTTCTCTCTGCCCATCACCCTGCTCATACCCTCCCTCTCTCTCACTCTCTCAAGTAAATAAAATCTTTAACAACAACAACAACAAATGTAAAATGAGGGGTAGCAGGGTGGCTCAGTTGGTTAAGCATCTAACTCTTGATTTCGGCTCAGGTCATGATCTCAGAGTAGTGAGATCAAGCTCCATGCTCGGTGTTCTCACCGAGCATGCTTGGAATTCTCTGCCTACTTCCCATGCTTGAGCTTTCTCTCTCAAAAGAGAAAAAAGAAAATGGTTGGGATTGTTATTTGGGGTGGGGCCATTGTTATTAACATATAGTAACTATCTAGCAGATGTTATTTAATACTAGTATCCGTACCTCCACCATTATTATTATTTATAGAAAGGACTTTAACCATGTTATACACCTTAATTGACATCAAAGAATTCGTAATGAGAACGGCCAGTGGGTGTAAACGTTTGTAGAAAAGCTTCTCACCATTTATTCCTTATTCAGCATAAAGTTTGAAAAGGAAAAAAAATCCTAGGATGTAAAAGTCGAGAAAGAAAAAGAATGGTTGAATGAGTCTACATTTACATCTATATTTCATGCTGTGCAATAATTTTATGCCTGTCCAAAAATCTATTTACATATTGAGAATAACAAAATTCATTTGTCAAAACAGAGAAAAATATGAAATATTTACTCACTTTCCACCCAAAGTAGACCATATGTAGGTCGCATTCTTTTTCAAAATGGGGAAAAAAACTAAAATGTGATAGCCAACAATATCTGAGTATTAATAATACCCTTCCAAATAACATGAATCAGAAGGAAATCAATCCCTGAATTATATTTAAATGAATGAAAATGAACACATTATGTAGAAAAACCTGAGAGCAGCTAACTCTGTATTCAAATAAAGTATAGCCCAATAGGCATGCTGTTTTTTTTTCTTTTTTTCAAGTTTTAATTTAAATTACATTTAACACACAGTGTAATATTAGTTTCAGGTGTAGAATTTAGTGATTCATCACTTACATAAAATACCCAGTGCTCATCACATCACGTGTTCTCAATACGCATCACCCATTTAATCCATCCCCTGCCCACTTCACTTCCAGTAACCCTCAGTTTGTTCTCTATTAAGAGTATTTTCGAGTTTTTAGGGATGCTGATAGGTCAAACACCAAGAGATTATTAATAAATGTACAAAACAAAAAGCAAGAAGAGTTAACAGCAAGCTACATTCAAATATATTAAAGGTAGTAAAAATAAACAGCAAAGGGGCGCCTGGGTTCCTCAGTCATTAAGCGTCTGCCTTCAGCTCAGGTCATGATCCCGGGTTCCTGGGATCGAGCCCCGCATCAGGCTCCCTGCTCAGGGTGGAGCCTGCTTCTCCCTCTCCCACTCCCCCTGCTTGTGTTCCCAGTGTCTCTCTCTGTCAAATAAATAAAATCTTTAAAAAAAAAATGGCAAAAATAATTCAAGGAAAATAAAATTATTTCTTTGACAGAAAAATATATAAACATTGGTAATTCTGAGGGGGGAAAATAGATGAATACATGAAATATGGACATGATGAGATTATCATATTTACTAATAATTAGAAATCTAGCAAAGTATACAATATTTGTAGAAAAACAATTTGTCAGAAGTAGGAGGTGTAAACCCTTCATAGAGTAAAATGATAAATGCAGGGCGAAAAGGTTTGAATATAGTCAAACTTAGGCCACTTAGATCAAGCCAGATAATTTTATGGGCAAAATTTGTCAAATATTGTATCCAAATCAAATGAGAAAACAAGCTCACCATCTGTTTTTATGACTCATATTCCTGATGTCAAAATAACTAGATCACAAAAACATAATTTAGTATCATAGTACTAGAAGTACAAATTCATTCTAGCAGTCTATTAAAACATTCACAATCTGAACCCATTACCTGAAGTCAGAAATCAAATTATTTTTTGTTTTTTAGGGATTTTACTTATTTATTAGAGTGTGGGTGCACACAAGTGGGGTTGGGGGGCAGGGGGAGAAGCAGACCCTCTGCTGAGCAAGGACCCTGAGATCATGAGCTGAGCTGAAGGCAGGCACTTAACTTACAGCCACCCAGGTACCCCAGAAATCAAATACTTTAGATAAAACCTTATTATCACATTGTAAATCAGGGGACAGCAAACTAATCTAGACCACTACCTGTTTTTGTATGGCCTGGAAGCTAAGCATGGTTTTTACATTTAAATTGGTTGAAATTAAAAAAAAAAAAAGTAACAAATTATATGATATTCAAACTTCAGTGTTCATAAAGTCATTAAAACAGAACCACATATATTCACATTTTGTCTGGCTGCTTTCACACTATAACATAACTGAGTACTTGTGATAGACCAAGTGGTTTGCAAAGCCTGTAATATTTACTACCCGACCCATTACAGAAAAAGTTAGTCAATTCTTGCTTTAGATAGTCACTTGCTGAAAAACAGAAGTCCTATTGATTTGGTTAATGTAGTATTCTATGCTATCAGAAACTCAGAAAACAAGTAGATTTCGGATAGCGAGGGATTCTTGAAATGCAATGAAAGATAATTCTGTGGCAATTCTGGAATTTGTATATCTAAACTCCATGATAACAATTGAGAATTTGAGTAAGTCCCAGCATCTTTTGTAAGGTATTTTTATTAAAAACATAATGTTGTATGTTCTACTAAAATCAATGTGGTTACTATAATGAGTGACTTTGAGTTACCTCCTCCAAGTACCATATCTGCATCTTAACTATTATAACCTCTAATCCCACAATTCACAAAGCACAGCAGCATATCAAAACTGCAGTTAGAAAAAAAAAAAAAGACAAAACTCCCATTTAACTGGCTTACATGAGCATAATCCAAACTAATTTGAACGTGAAATCCTGTTTGCTCCTAATTGCTCTTAACATCTTTGGGAAGTGTATATGCTTGAGGAATGTTTGGGGTTTCTGTTTTGTTTTTTAGCAAAAGTCATGAATCAAAGGATGAAATTAAGGAAGATATTACAGGTAAACTAGGAATTTGGGGATGGAGTATTTCCCATCTCCCTATATCAGGCACTACAAGACACTAGACAGTACTTGGAAGCCATTAAAAATACTAAGTTACCTGATTTTAAAAAATACTAAGATAGGGGCGCCTGGGTGGCTCAGATGGTTAAGCGTCTGCCTTTGGCTCAGGTCATGATCTCAGGGTCCTGGGATCGAGCCCCGCATCAGGCTCCCTGCTCAGTGGGAAGCCTGCTTCTCCCTCTTCCTCTACTGTTCTCACTACTTGTGCTCTCTCGCTCTCTCTGTCAAATAAATCTTAAAAAAAAAAAAATACTAAGATAGCTGAAAAATACATGGATAAATATAAAAACTGTAATTTTGGTTTGCAACTCTAATTTTTAAATAAGATTTAAAGGAAAAATGCATGAAATATAAATCTGTTAAAGATATAATTTGTGAGGGGCGCCTGGGTGGCTCAGTCATTAAGCGTCTGCCTTCGGCTCAGGTCATGATCCCAGGGTTCTGGGATCGAGCCCCGCATCAGGCTCCCTGCTCCACGGGAAGCCTGCTTCTCCCTCTCTCACTCCCCCTGCTTGTGTTCCCTCTCTGGCTGTGTCTCTCTCTGTCCAATCAAATAAAATCTTTTAAAGGAAAAAAAAGTAATTTGTGATATCAGTAACAAAGATGCCAACCTATAAAGGAGTAGAGCTTTCATCTGCAATTGAAGTTGGTATCAATTTAAAATAGATTGTTATAACTTTAAGATATATGTAATCCCCGTGGTAACTACAAAGAAAATTCCTATAGAATAAACAAAAGGAAATGAGAAGGGAATCAAAACATGTCCTTACAAAAAAATTACCAGAGCAGAAACACATTAGCAGAAAGTTCTGTGTGAACAAGTACAGGGGTAGAAAAGCCGAAACTGTGGGGCACCTGGGTGGCTCAGTCGTTAAGGCGTCTGCCTTCGGCTCAGGTCATGATCCCAGGGTCCTGGGATCAAGCCCCGCATCGGGCTCCCTGCTCAGTGGGAAGCCTGCTTCTCCCTCTCCCACTCCCCCTGCTTGTGTTCCCTCTCTTGCTGTGTCTCTCTCTGTCAAATAAATAAATAAAATCTTAAAAAAAAAAATCGAAACTGTAATGGACAAATTGCAAGAGGCTCAGTACGGACACACCTGAGAATTAAAGATTCCAAGGGGTCCCAGTCATAGGGGACACTTTTATGAGTTTTACCACCAGGAGGCCAACCAAGTTCTCATAATAAAGATTGGAGAAAAATCCCCATTGTGCTTTTGCAGAGGAGGGGAAGGTCACTATTTTGAAATACACCTAGAGCAGTCATAACAAGGCATGCCCCAATAACCTACTGGGGTTTTATTAGCATCTAACTGACCTGTGGAAGAGAAATGCCCAACTCCAGCCCACTGTAGCCATCCCGTCCTACACTGGGGAAGGGGAACTGAAAACTGGTGGAAATTCGCAATCCAGTAGAACAGTTTCACTGAAAGACCAAAATTATAAATTTTGTATGGTAAAGCAAAATATCCAGAATAGCCAACACAATATTGAAGGAGAACAAAAGTGTAGGATTGACAATACCCGACTTCAAGACTTAGGATAAAACTACAGTAACAAAGATAATGTGTTTGTGAAAGAATAGACAGGTCAATGGGACAGATTAGAGAGCCAAGAAATAGACCCACTCAAATATACTAATCTTTGACAAAGCAGCAAAGGCAATACAATGGGGAAAAGATAGTCTTTTCAACAAATGGTGCTGGAACAGCCAGACATCTGCATGCCAAAACAAAACAAAACAAAACCTAGACACAGACCTTCACAGCTTTCACAAAAATCAACTCAAAATGGATCATAGTTCTAATTGTAAAATACAAAACTATAGAACTCATAGAACATAACATAAAAGAAAATACAGATGACTTTAGGTTTGGTGATGACTTTTTAGATACAACACCAAAAGCATGATCCACAAAATAAATGATTGATAAGCTATACTTCATTAAAATTTTAAAAACTTCTACTCTGCAAAAGACACTGTTAAGAGAATGAGAAGACAAGCCATACACTAGAAGAAAATATTTGCGAAAGACATATCTGATAAAGGATTAATATCCGAAATATACAAAGAATTCTTAACATTCAACAATAAGGAAACAACCCAATTTAAAAACTGGGCAAAAATCTGAACATCTCACTAAAGGAGATAGATGGCAAATAAACATACAAAAAGATGCTCAATATCAAGTCATGAAAGAATTGTAAATTAGAACAATGAGATACCAGTACACACTTGTAAGAATGGCTAAAATCCAAAACACTGGCAACACCAAATGCTGGATAGGATGTGGGATAAGAACCCTCATTCATTGCTAATGGTTCTAATGCTAACAAAATGGTTACAGCCACTTTGGAAGACAGTTTGGCAGTTTCTTGCAAACTAACATACTCCTAGTATACAATCCAGTAATTGTGCTCCTTGCTGTTTACAAGCTAGTTGAAACTTGTGATCACACAGAAACTTGCACACAAGGTAACATCAGCAAGATGGTGGGATAGGAAGACACAGATTTTACAAATTAACAAAATAACTGAGAAATCCAGAAACCAGTCAAGAGGTTCTTACACCCCAGGCAAGCACAAGGCCAAGGGCATAGAAGCCTGGTAGGAAGTTTGTGATACTCCCTGTTCCTTCTCATCAGAGTTTCCCCACCTGCCCCCAAACCAAGGCACATTTGAGTGGAAATCCCCAACCACCATCTTCTCTCTGGGGTGGAAAGGAGTAGAATGTTAGTCTCTAAGTGATTTTAGAGGGGCTACCCAAGGGGACCGGTGTCTGTCTTGCTTGTATCCAAGTACTGACAGAATGTAGCAACGGGTTGAGGGGATTTCTGAGGATAAAGACGAAGTGTGTGCTAGAGTCTACAGTACCACTAATAAATACTAGGAGGAGCCCCAGACCATGATTTACTAACAGCCCCACAGATATACTGCAATATCGGAGACAGACACAAGGGGGAGCTCTTGAGTAGAAACCCGTAAACCTTTTCAAATAGATTACACAGCCCTAGAAGGATGCATGCCCAGAGAAGGCTTGAGAGAGGTCTGCAGAATTTCTAGCCAGACTATGTGGAAAAAGTCTTGCCTGTAGTAAAGGAGACCACAAAGTATGAGACAGTTGACTGATTCTTCAGATGCTGAATCTCCACAACAAAAATAACAAAACATAAAAGAAGCAGTCAACCATGACACATTTAGGAACCAATTAAATCTTTAAAAAGCCGAACCTAGGGGCGTCTGGGTGGCTCAGTCGTTAAGTGTCTACCCTGGGCTCAGGTCATGATCCCACGGTCCTGGGATCGAGCCCCACATCGGGCTCCCTGCTCTGCGGGAAGCCTGCTTCTCCCTCTCCTACTCCCCCTGCTTGTGTTCTGGCTCTCGCTATGTTTCTCCCTGTCAAATAAATAAATAAAATCTTTTAAAAAATAAAATAAAAATAAAAAATAAAAAGCTGAACCTAAATAAACAGAGGTATGAATTGCCAAAGAATTCAAAATTACCATTGTAAGGATGCTCAATGAATTAAAAGAACTCAAATGTCCACTGATAGATGAATGGATAAGGAAAATGTGATATCTACATACAATGGAATTTCATGCAGCCTTAAGAAAGAAGGAAATCCTGTCACATGCTACAATATGGATGAACCCAAAAGACATGCTAAGTGAAATAAGCCAGTTGCAAAAGAACAAATACGATATTCCATTCATACGAACTATCCAAGCTATTCAAAATCAGAAACAAAGTATATATACCTTGTCAAATATATATGTACATGTATTTTTTTTAAAGATTTTATTTATTCATGAGAGACAGAGGGAGGGGGGAGAGAGAGAAGCAGAGGGAGAAGCAGGCTCCCAAGGAGCAGGGAGCCCGATGCGGGACTCAATCCCAGGACCCTGGGGATCATGACCTGAGCCGAAGGCAGACGCTTAACCATCTGAGCCACCCAGGCGCCCTGGACATGTATTTTTTGACAATGGTATCTCAGTGTATTTTGTGGCTCAAGGTTTCAGGCCCAGCAACCATGTTGTTGGAGGATATGAACTGATAATTTAGTGAAGTATATGTAACAATTAGTGGTATTTGTATGTAACAAATAGTTATGGTTGGATATGCAGGACAGATAGTCGGGGTGTCGGGGTGAAAAGTTGGAGGTGGGATAGCGGGAGAAAGCACTGGGGAGTGAGTGGTCCTCTCCTCTGGGAATCAAGGAGTTGACTACTATGAGGTGGGTGCCTCCTGGGGAAAGCAATAATCTCCATTAATTTTTAGAATGACACAAATAGTAGTGACTTCCACCAGATTTCTCTTTACACATGGGACTCTAGAGGTATAAATTGTGGCAGGGAGCAAAGGGTATATGAAGATAATGAACTAAACATACAGTGAGCTCAGGATATATAATTGGATTCCTAATATCAAGGAAGAAAAGCGGGGCGCCTGGGTGGTTCAGTTATTAAGCATCTGCCTTCAGCTCAGGTCATGATCCTGGAGTCCCAGGATCGAGCCCATATCGGGCTCCCTGCTCCCTGGGAAGCCTGCTTCTCCCTCTCCCGCTCCCCCTGCTTGTGTTTCCTCTCTTGCTGTCTCTCTCTGTCAAATAAATAAATAAAATCTTAAAAAAAAAAAAAAGCAATAGATGTCCTTAGGACATTGCCTTAAGAGAGGCAGTTCAGAGGTGTCACCGGAGTGAAGGTTTTGGTGTCCTGGGCAAAGCTATCTGCAGCGAAGGGGCAAAATCATCTTGGTCTTGGGCTGGGGTGATGTCATTTAAGGTGATGTCATCTTCCGCAGAAAGCTCCTGGACCAAAGTGATACCATCTGGGATGTGGGACTGAGGTGACATTTCTAAGTGGGTACCCACTTGAGTTGATATGAATCTTAGCATTTGCCATGTTTTTTTTTTAAGATTTTTATTTATTTATTGAGAGAGAGAGAATGGTAGAGAGAGAGCATGAGAGGGAGGAAGGTCAGAAGGAGAAGCAGACTCCCCGCTGAGCAGGGAGTCCGATGCGGGACTCAATCCCGGGACTCCAGGATCATGACCTGAGCCAAAGGCAGCCGCCCAACCAACTGAGCCACCCAGGCGCCCAGCATTTGCCATGTTTTATTGAAAGTGTGGCTTTTTTGGAGGGTTGGGGCCTCTGAACTGTAAACCAGTGAAATCACCCAGACCAATAGGAATAAGACAACAGAATGTTGTGCAGCTGCACTTGACAGGCTTTTTGTTTTATGGTGGAAATTTAGCTCAAATGGGTCCCATGTCAGATTAGCAGCTACCCATGAAACAATCTATGATTAAAGGATCTCAGGAGGGTTTGTGCCTTCAATCTGGCCTCCAGTGCTTATGGCAACATAAAAAATGTATAAAGACAGGGAGAGGGGTGCCTGGGTGGTTTAGTCAGTTAAGCGCCGGCCTTTGGCTTGGGTCATGATCCCGGGGTCCTGGGATTGAGCCCCATATTAGGCTCCATGCTCATCGGGGAGTCTGCTTCTCTTTCTTCCTCTGCCCCTTCCCTCACTTGTGCTCTTTCCCTCTCTCAAAGAAATAAATCTTTAGAAAACAGGGAGAGGGGCACCTGGGTGGCTCAGTTGTTAAGCATCTGCCTTTGGCTCAGGCCCCGCATTGGGCTCCCTGCTCTGCAGGAAGCTTGCTTCTCCCTCTCCCACTCCCCCTGCTGTGTTCCCTCTCTTGCTGTGTCTCTCTGTGTCAAATAAATAAATAAAATCTTAAAAAAAACAGGGAGAGACATTATTAAAGGACATCATATATAATGAGTCTTTATATACATGGAGATAAGACACATTTCTCTTTTATTTTTTAATTTTTTTGAGTGGTGGGGGGAGGGGCAGAGGGAGAGAGAGAATCTTAAGCAGGCTCCATGCCTAGTGTGGAGCCCAACGCAGGACTCGATCTCACAACTCTAAGACCATGACCTGAGTCGAAATCAAGACTGACTGAGTCACCCAGGTGCCCCACATTTCCCTTTTAAATATAAGAAACAGTGATGAGAGAAAGTTTTTTATTTTTTATTTTTATTTTTTTATTTTTTTTTAAAGATTTTATTTATTTATTCATGAGAGACAGAGAGAGAGAGAGAGAGGCAGAGGGAGAAGCAGGCTCCCAAGGAGCAGGGAGCCCGATGCGGGACTCGATCCCAGGACCCTGGGATCATGACCTGAGCCGAAGGCAGACGCTTAACCATCTGAGCCACCCAGGCGCCCGAGAAAGTTTTTTAGAGTTGGTATGAGGTATAAATTAGCCAAGGAACTTTTAATTAAGAGATTAAGTCCCAGGGCAAGAGAGAGGGCCATTTAGGCGTCTATTTGTCAGACTGGCATTTGAAAAGGACTTGAGGACACCATTATGTCTCAGTTAAACTATCTGGGACCTATTTGGGACATGAAAGTTCTGTTGAATGCCTTCCAAGAGCCCAGCATTGTGCATTCTGAGAAGTGAATTATGTGCCTTGGTTACTATCAGTAATGCCTAGAACTCTGAAAGAAATAAGGTGTGTCCTGGCAAGGCCTTTTATTGCGGTCTTAGTATATGTAGAGCCATGTGTAATACTGACTTATATCTTGGATGTCTGTGAGGCAACAGACTTTTTTGCCCTGAAGGGAATACTTTTTAAGCAATGGACCGGTAGTCTGTAATGAATGTAAAGATGAAGCCATTTGTTGGCTGGGACGTCCAGTGCTAAGGTGACTGCCTGAAGTTTGCCCAAATGTATTGTCTGTTGGGTCCTATCATTTATGAAGAAAATCCTGGCTAAGGGATGGGAAACAGCAACATTACACTGAGTTCTATCACATAAGACGGTTAGCAGTGTTATCTGTATAGTCTACAAACTCTCATTACTATTCAGGTGATCCCAAGGGCTCCTAGGTAGTGAGGGCATCAGAGGGAGGGGAGACCTCCTCCAGCACCATGGCATCTGGCAAAGGACTGAGGACAGAGGAGTCCAGCTCTCCTGCAGGAGGCATATGTTAGCCCAGATTTGGCTCCATCCTATCTAAGTAGGTCTGAGAAGTCTCAGTAGCTGTGTCAAGCTTGTGAGGCACTGTTTCCATGGCCCAAAGCATAATGAGAAGCTGGGTATGGAGGGTCACAGCCTCAGGGTCTGTGAAAGCCTTTCTTTCTAGGAGAGCCCAATATATAGCCAGCCCCTGATTGTCTTAATGGTGCATAGCATGAGGCCAAGATGAGCAGTTTCTTGCATCAGAAGTCCTTGGATAACTTATGGCCATCTTAAGTGGTCCACAGACTCCAGGAGGCATGAGAAGTTACCAAAGCCTCTATGGTGAAGAACTTTCTGAGGGCACTAACAAGAGTGACTGTTGATTTTAACTTGGAGACTTTAAGCCATTTGTTGAAGAGAGCCCCCTTTAAGGAGGGCTAATTTATCCATGGCAACATCAATTAGATAAAGTAAAATTTATAAATGAGGACTATAGAACCCCAAAAGGACTAAAACATGTTGGACTTGTATGTCTGTAATGAGTGTGTCAAATGAATCTCCTTGCAGGAGTATGCCATTAATGTAGTGCCATACTCATACTCCTAGGGAAAAGCAGATACAGTTAAGATTTTATTTGCAAAGTTTGTGATGACAAAGCTGTTGAGGTACCCCCTGGGTAGCCTGGAAAAGATTTATAATGTTCCTGTGGAGGCAAAGACAAACTGCAAGTGAGAGGCTATGGAAATAGGCATTAAACAGGACATGTTAACCAAATTTGTAAGCGCCAAATATTTACCAGTTGTTGATTGAATAGAATCAGTAGTTTTAATAATACCGGATATTGGGTATGGGGCCTCTAATGGATGGAACCACAGCATTAAGGTTTTAGTAATGAGGCATCATTCATTCCCTTTATGTACTTATGTTTTATTTATATATTTATTTATGTATTTATTTTCTTCCAAGTTTAAGGCGGGCAAAACTAGGCTGTCAAATGGAGAAGTAGCAGGGATAATCACTCCTCTATAAATTAGAGTTTATATAATACATTTTAATCCTTGGAAGTTCCTGTTTTAATTTATATTGGGTCATATTACTATTTTAACTGTGGCATCCCATATTATCAGGCCAATTTCCCCACACCCAACTCCACTGGCTTGTTTTTTGTTGTTTTTTTTTTTTTAAGATTTTATTTATTTATTTGATAGAGAGAGAGAGCGCACAAGCAGGGGGAGCGGGAGAGGGAGAGTCAGGCTCCCCACTGAGCAGGGAGCCCGACGTGGGGCTCCATCCCAGGACCCTGGGATCATGATCGGAGCCCAAAGGCAGACGCTTAACCAACTGAGCCATCCAGGTGCCCCTCCACTGGTTTGTTTTTTAATTTAATTAGCTTCAAACTAAGTTTTGTTTTGTTTTTTAAGATTGTATTCATTTATTTGACAGAGAGAGACACAGCAAGAGAAAGGAACACAAGCAGGGGGAGTGGGAGAGAGAGAAGCGGGCTTCCCGCCGAGCAGGGAGCCCCATGCAGGACTAGATCCCAGGACCCTGGGATCATGACCTGAGCTGAAGGCAGACGCTTAACGACTGAGCCACCCAGGCACCTGCCAAACTAAGTTTTTAAAGTGGAATCAACCAGAAGGTGAGAATGTAAGGGAAATGATTTTCCAACACTTCTCATGTACGCTAAAATTTTAGGTTTCTTTTTTGGACTACAACAGGCTCTTCACTGTTTACAAGGTGCCTTGGGAAAATGTCAGTTTTCCTTGTTTCTCCTTTACTCTCACACTACTACCACACTAATGAAACTTCTGACACCCAATGTGTGGGAGTTTTCCCCACTCCAAGCAATTCTGTGACACCAGCTGGGGGCCTACAATTTAACTCAATTCTGACACTATCTACCTGGAGCTAGCACCAGGTCTCATAAGGGCTCAGTCTCACATGACTGTCCCCCACCCCCATGCCCACAAATACTTCAGATAGCAATCACAAATCTAAATGACTTGTGCTTTTGACCCGTCAGCTATAATGTGGAAGTTCCCAAGATGCTCTTAAGATTTTTATTAATTTGCTAGAGCGGCTTATAGAACTCAGGAAAAACAGTTTACTTGCTGTTTACCAGTTTATTTTAAAAAAGATATGATAAAGGATATAGATGAACATCCAGATAGAAAGGAGTAGGTCTGAGATGACCCCGAGTGCAGGTGCTTCTCTGTCCTGTGGAGTTGGGGTGTGTCACCCTCCTAGTACGTGACTGTCATCAACCTGGAAACTCTCCAGACCCCGTCCTTTGTGATGTTTATGGAGGCTTCCTTAATAGGAATGATCAATTAACAACTCCGTATCTAGCCCCTTTACCCTCTCCAGAGAGCTGGACTTCACAGAGGCCCATATGGCAAGGAACTGGGTTACTGTCTGGCCCACAGCCAGCAAGTGACTGAGGCCCTTAGTTTAACCATGTGATCTTGCAAGCAGATTCTTCCCTAGTTGAGAATCAGCTGAGACCACTGTTCTGACCAATACCTGACTACCACCTTGTAAGACCCTGAATCAGAGGACCTAGCTAAGCCCTATCTGGACTCCTGACAGAGAAAGTGTAAGATAATAAATGTGTGTTGCTTTAGGCTACTAAGTCTCTGATAATTTTTTAGGTAGTACTAGATAACTAACACACCTAGGTTACTAAAGACCAGTATTCATAAATGTCATAATGAGACACAAATGTCTCATTACTATCTGTTCTATGAGGATGATGCTTTGTTTCAAGGCTAACGGTTACATGTGTGATCCACATCCAAAGTCCACTCTTGTCTGCTCATCAGAATTACTAGGGATGGGGGCGCCTGGGTGGCTCAGTTGTTAAGTGTCTGCCTTCAGCTCAGGTCATGATCCCAGGGTCCTGGGATCGAGCCCCGCATCGGGCTCCCTGCTCCGCGGGAAGCCTGCTTCTCCCTCTCCCACTCCCCCTGCTTGTGTTCCCTCTCTCGCTGTGTCTCTCTCTGTCAAATAAATAAAATCTTAAAAAAAAAAAAAAAAGAATTACTAGGGATGTTTGAACCCTTAGCCAGAGCTAATCAAACAGAATCTCTGGAGCTAGAACCTGCTGGAATGTATTTTTTAAAACTTCTCTGAAAATTATCTTGCCCAAGAGATTTATTAACTACAAAGGAAGAAATAGTACCTTTAGAGTGGAGAAATCTAAGCATCTTAACCATGTGATCAGTGGTGACATCACCAACAACACACATCAACATCGTGTATCCTCTGGTATTATGCTCTGAGGATATATTACTTCTGTAGTATTAATGTATAACATTAATGTAATCAGAGAAAATACTGGATCAAACCCAAACTGAGGAATATTCTACAAAATAACTGGCCAGTATTCTTAAAAAAACAAAAAAAAGTGTCTAAGTCACGAAAGATAAGAAAAGACTGAGGAACTGCCACAAATTGGAGGAGACAGAAGAGAAATAACAAGTAAATGCACCACAGGATCTGGAATCTGTGGCAAGGACTATAGTTTAATTACTAGTTTGTATCGATGTTAATTTCCTTGTTTTGATAATTATACTAAGTTTATATAAGATGTTAACATTAGGAGAAACTGGATGAAGACTATATAAGAACTGTTTTTGCAACTTTTTTAATGAATCAAAAATTATTTTGAAATAAAAACAAAAAGCCTCTCTCTACTTGGGAGTTTCTCACAGTATTTACTTTTGCTCTTCAGAAGCACAAGTAACAACCTAGACATTTACTTTTACTTTGGTGATAGCCAAAGGACTGAGCTGGAGAAATGACTGTAGACCAGATCAGGGTGCCATCTTATCAGAAAACAGAAACACCTGGAATGCTTCCTGCATTTTGAAACATTTACCCCCTTTATTTTGTTTTTCAAATTACAAAAGTAATATATGTTGTAACAAGTAAAACAATACAAAGATAAATAAATTAAACAACTGCTTATTTTTCCCTTTCCCCCACCAAGGTAACCAATGTTAATTAACACCTTGCTGTATATCCATCCATACTTTTCTTTGTTCATAGAAACATACATGCATATATATACACATAGTTTTATTTTTTTAAAAAATAGATTCATATACATTATTCTGCAATTTTCCCTTTTCACTTAACAATATACCACGAACATCTCCACAAATTAGCAGAGTTCTAGCTCTCCACTCAAATAATTTTACTTAATCACACACTTGAGAGATATCATACTTGGTTCATTTATATATTTTTTTCTATTTGGCTTTCATTTTCCCTGACTCCCTCATAACCAACCTGCATCACCCACCTCCCCCAACCCAATGTATACTCTTCTATACTTTTCTTCATGCATAGAAAATCATACACAAACATACATGGATACATGTTTTTCAACTCAAACAGCTAGAGGAATTTTGTCACTGATTTACAAAAACAGGCTCATATTTTACACACTTACTTGTACTTTTTTTGCTCAAGAAAACATTGTGGAATTCTGTTCAAGTCCACTAGCATAGTTTAATTTGTCCACTTTAATGGCTATATAAACATTATATGGAGTGGATATACTAGTTTCTCCCCTCTTCCAATTTCCCTCTTGATGGGCATTTATTTTGATTCTAGTGTTTTATTGCCAGTAGGAACAATTTTTTAATAAATATACATATTCATCTGTCCTTTATGTATTGGGGTTTTACTTCTAAGAGAAGATTCCCCGAAGTGGCATAAATATTTTAAGTTATAATAGATGTTGCCAGATTGCTTTTCAAAAGAGGTGTAATTTATGTTTCCACCAGCAGGGTATAAGAACAACCTTTGTTGGGACAGCAAAAAGCATTCCTGCCATTTTCTGTCAGTTTGATTGCATACAGTTATCTCATTATGACTTTAATCTGTATTCCCCAACAACTACCAAGGCTACACATTTTTTGATGGTCCCACCAGCCCCTGGATTTGCTCTTTTTACAACTTGTCTATTCACATTTTCTGCCATGTTTTGCCATTGAGTTATCGCTTTCCTGTCAATCTGAAAAGCACTTCTCTGACTGGCTTTGCAAATATTTCACCCAAAATTATAATGTATTGACTTTGTTGATGGCACCTTTTGCCATACAAAAGATCATAGTTTTATGTAGTCATTTTTTTCCTATTTTTTATTTTTATTTAAGTAGGTTCCATGTCCAGCATGGAGCCCAATGTAGGGCTTGAACTCATGAGCTGAGATCAAGAGTTGGAGGCTTAATGGACTGAGCCACCCCAGCACCCTGTTTTTTATTTTTTAATAGCTTTTATCCTGTGTTGATAAAATTAATCTAACTCCTAAACTGTACGTGTAGTCTTTCATTTTCCTTTAAGAACTTATTAAAAATTTTAAATCTTAAATCCACCTGGATTTTTTTTATATGGTTGGGGCTGCTAGTCCAACTTTACTTTCTTCCTGATTAAAAGCCAATTGTAACAGAATTCTTTTTAAATAAACGATTCCTTTTTTCCCCTATGGTTTGAAATTCTACCTTTTCCATATATGAGAAAGTTCATATACACTAAGGTCTATTTCAGGATTTTCTATGCTGTTCCATTGATGTATTTGTCGGTTCCTTTGCCAATACTTTATTAAAGTGACTTCATGTTATATTCCAACATCTGGTATGCAATTTTCTTTTTCATACTTTTTTTGTTTAGATTGTTAGAACAAACGTTCTTCCATAAGGACTTTAAGATCATTTCACAAAAGATTTAAAAAAAAAAAAGGCACAGACATTTAGTGTAATTCCAAAAGAAGTGCATATATGTTATTAGATGTGTACAGAGAGAAGCTTTTAATTTCTATACTGTCTTCTCAGAAAATTGTCTTTTAATTCAAAACAATTACTAGTCTCTTCATTTATTGATATACAATCATATCATCAGGAAATATTTTACCTTTTTTACTGTTTATACCAATTATTTAATTTTATTTTCTATTGCCTTCATTGGAAACTCTAAGACAATATTTAGTAAAAATAGACAGCAGTGAACACTTTTATCTCTAATACTATTAAATTCTTAATCTTCAAAAAATGGTTTCAACATAATATATGCTATAGAGTTTTGGTAAAGAGAATCTTAAGTGGTTATTATATATTACAATTTAACTTACATGTTTGCAAAATTCAATTAAATACCTTCCAGCATCTATGATGGCATCTTCTCTTTCAAACTGTTAATTTTATTGATGTATTTCCTATTACTGCATTGGCTCTGCATTCTTGGAATAATTCTTATTTGGTCATTATAATACATCATTCTTAGGTATACTGCTGAATTCTATTTGCTATTATTCTAATTTTTTATTTCTAAACTCATGAGTAAGACTGGTTTGGGGTTTTCTTTTTTCCACTACTTTGATTTGGTTTTGGTGTTAAAACTTATTCTGACTTCATAAAATAAATTGGGGATCATAGTCTATGGGCTGAAATATTTCAAATAACACTGGTATTACTCTTTAGAAGTTAGATGAGGGGCACCTGGGTGGCTCAGTCAGTTAAGCATCCAATTCTTGATCTCAGCTCAGGTCTCAATCTCAGGGTCATGAATTCAAAACCCACACTGGGCTCCATGCTGGGCATGGAGCCTACAAAAAATAGTTAGATGAAACTAATTATAAAAACATCTGGGCCTGGAGCATTTTTCAATCCTAGATCTTTAATCACTTTTCCAAACTCTTCAATAGTAATTGTTCTATCAAGTTTCTACTTCTTATTGAAATTTTTCTAACTTACATTGTGCTAGAAAAACATTTATTTCCTCTTTTAAAAGCATGCTGATCTACAGTTGTGAGAAATATCTTTTATCACTCTTTTAATCACATCTTTTAATCACATCTGTGATTATGTTTCTTTTTTTCCCAAGTTTTTATTTAAATTCCAGTTAACATACAGTGTAATATTAGTTTCAGGTGTAGAATTTAGTGATTCATCACTTAAACACAACACCCAGTGCTCATGTGATTGCTTCCTTTCTCATTCTGGATCAGGCATTCTTATAGGGAGGCAAGTCTTGAACAATATGGCCATTTGTTTTATTTGGATGACATGGCAGCTCAGGGAAGTAGACTTTTTTCAAAGATTGAAATGATGAAACAACTTGGGTTTTAGTGCCCAGGACATTCACAGGGAAATTGATAGGGAAGAAAAGTGGATGTTGCTGAATTAATTTGCAAAAAGAAAAAATAAAAACAGAAAAATTTTCCTTCTTTGGTCTCTGCATGAAGCATTTCTGAATTATAAGACTCATATAAACAGTGTCTTTCCTACTAATTTGCTGCAAGGCATGTTAAGCAAGACTAAGAAAACAGAAGAGGTGCAAAATATACCAGGGCCACACTACTTTTTGTCAAATAATGGCTGTGCTGAGTAATCAAATTTATAGTACTTTGTTCATCCGATATCAGGTTGTGAAACTATTCCTTAGCTTTGCCTTTTTAACATTAACAAATGTTATTATCATTATTTTTTATATTGTTAAAAGACACTAAAAGACAATGGTGATATTTAGAGTGGAAAAGTTGGTGAATGGCATTCTACATACTATGTGACACATATGCTTGATATTCACAATTTACATTAAATTCATTTACATTTCCAAAATATAATGCTTATTATGTGGCTCACCGTGGAATATACCAGAATATACCAATTCTCTTCACATATATTTTGTATGCTGTTGTCATTCCATTAACATATTTTTAAACTTTCATAAGCCAGAGTAACCATGTTTGTTTTATAAAGTATTTTCTATAATCTTTGTATAAAAATTTCTATCACATTTAGAACATGACTTCCCTTATGGTAAAACATTTTGTCCAAATTCATTAAATCAATGAGATTTCTCCTAAAAATGAATTCCTCCACATATAATGAAATAGGATACCTTGATTAAGGCTTTCTCACAATTATCAGGTTTTAATTCCTATAGGCATTCTTTCTGGCATGAATTTTCTGATGTCTACTGAGGTTTGGCTTCTGATAAAAAGCTTTGCCACATTCACTGCATCCATAGGGTTTTTCTCCTGTGTGAGTTCTCCAGTGTTTATTGAGGCATGACTTTTGGCTGAAGGCTTTCCCACATTCTCTGCAACGATATGGTCTTTCTCCTGTGTGTATTTTTCGATGTACATTGAGGTATGACTTCTCACCAAATGACTTCCCACATTCACTGCACACAAAGGGTCTCTCTCCAGTATGTGTTCTTTGATGTTCTCTGCGGTGTGACTTCTGAGTGAAGGCTTTCCCACAGAAAAAACATTCAAAGGGTCTTACCCCAGTGTGAATTCGCTGATGTTTAATGAGGGTTGACTTATGTGAAAAGGCTTTCCCACAGTCAGTGCATCCATATGGCTTCTCCCCAGTGTGACTTCTCTGATGCCTAATGAATTCAGACTTGTAGCAGAAGGCTTTCCCACACTCGCTACAGACATGGGGTTTCTCTGTAGGTGGAACCCTCTTACGTTTGTACACAAGAGAATTGGTTACTGCTGGTTTATACATAAGTGCTGGGTTGTGGCTGAAAGCTTTCTCACAATGACTGCATTCCCAGAGTTTTTCTCCATTAGGTCTTCTATCATGGTTTGTATGTTGTAACAATTTCCCACATCCACAGCACTCATCTTGTTTTTTTGAAGAGTTTCTCTTAAAACCAATAAAATCTAAATTATGGTTTGCACTCTTTCCACAGGGGTCCCAGTTAGTAGGGTTTTGAATTGAAGGAAAAAGATTAGTGCTCAGAGGTGATATTTTCCCAAACTTATTGCTTTCATGGCTTCTTTCCTTGGGCAGTGTTTTCTTGCTGATGAATGCACCTTGTTTCAAAATCATGTCTTGTCTTTTCCTCTGGACATTAATTTGACAAATGTTTTCTGGAGAAAACACAGCAAACCTTTCTTTATTCTATTATTATGATCTAGAATAAAATTACTTGAGAAATACTCTAAGAATTTAAACAATGCACAATACATGAACAGAAAGCATGAACCATAACTAAATGCAGGGAAGGGTGTTGTATGAGTAGAGAAGATTCACAACACTGGCACAAATGAAATGGAATACGTCATAGAGTGTACAAAGAAAGAATTTTGAAGAAGATGGGATATTGTAGAGCAGTGGTTGGCAAGCATGTTCTTAAAGGGCCAGAGAGTAAATTTTAGGCTTTGTGGGCCATATGGTCTCAGTCAAAATTACTCAACTCTCCCATTGTATTTGAGAAACATAAGACAGTATATAAATGTAAAGGCATGGCTGTGTTCCAATAAAACTTTATTTACAAAATCAGGTAGCCAAACTATAGGCTGTAGTTTGTCAAACCTGTTACTGAGGTGTCATATAGAACCTTGCTATTCAATGTGTGGCTCTTGGGGTGCCTGGGTGGCTCAGTCATTAAGTGTCTGCCTTTGGCTCAGGTCATGATCCCAGGGTCCTGGGATCGAGTCCCGCATTGGGCCCCTGCTCAGCGGGAAGCCTGCTTCTCCCTCTCCTACTCTGCCTGCTTGTGTTCCCTCTCTTGCTGTGTCTCTCTCTGTCAAATAAATAAAATCTTTAAAAAAAAATGTGTGGCTCTTAAAAGAGGGAAAAGAAAGGCAGCTGGTAGCCAGGTTACTATGGTTTCAGGAAGGTTGATGAGTGTAGTTTAATGATGCAAAATACACCCTAGAGGGCACCAGAATGTGATGGTTAAGAGTACTGGTTCTGAGGGGCGCCTGGGTGGCTCAGTAGTTAAGCGTCTGCCTTCGGCTCAGGTCATGATCTTGTGGTCCTGGGATTGAGCCCCACATTGGGCTCCATGCTCCACGGGAAGCCTGCTTCTTCCTCTCCCACTCCCCCTGCTTGTGTTCCCTCTCTCGCTGTGTCTCTCTCTGTCAAATAAATAAAATCTTTAAAAAAATAAAATGTGAAAAAATTCACATATATAACCATATATTAAAAAAAAAAAAAAGAGTACTGGTTCTGAAACCTGACCACACATGGGCTCAAATCTCTGTTCGGTCCCTTACTTTGCTATATGTTCTTAGATAAGTTTCCTAACTTTTCTGTGACTGTTTCATTTGTAAATGGTGTAATAAAGGCTGGATATCTCACAGGTGTTGTAAGGGTTAAATGAAATGATATATGTAAAGGGCTGAGAACAAATCTGGCATAGAGTGAGCACACACACTGGCCAATAATTCTAGTGCTGTTGCTGCTACTACTACAACCAAGGTGGATGAACAGTGGATGGTAGTAATTTCAGAGACATCATTTTGGGGAGAAGCATGAAAATGACTTGAATGTTTTTGGGGTTCATGTAATATTTATTTCAATTATGTGATTACAACACCAAGTGTAAGTGGCATAAACAGATTGGGAACAGACAGCGCTAACTATTCTTGCTAAGCCCATGACTCTTGTGGAGAAGTAGAAGTTCAAAGGCATCCTTAAGAGTAGGTTACCAACACTTGAGGTGCCATGGGTATTGTTGGGTATGGCGGGCAGGTCTGGGGCATTTTACCTGGAAACTGTGAGAACAGGAAATAGGAAGGGACCAGCCGGAGTGGGAGAATGACAGGAGTTTATTTGTAAGAATGCCTGAACGTGAAAGAGAAGGTGTACTGAAAACCTTAAGAGACCAAGGATTCTGGAGAAAGGGCAATGGAGCAAGAACACAGGGAGAGATGAGATGAGGGGAAGGAACACCTGGATAAAGGAGGTGGGGTGCATGGAGGATGAAGGGTCATCAAGAAGGCTAAAGCTCTCAGAGAAATGTCTCCAGCTGCTTGCAAAGCTCCAAGGCTTTTGAGAGCTGGACTCTGAACAAAATCCCAAAGGTGCCAGCCTCCCATAGTACCTCTTTTGCTGAATGTATACTTACCCTGACAGTGGCAGCCTGAGCATGCTGCCTCACAAATCCATGGTGCTTCTTCCTGCTCCAGCTTGAGGATCACATATGGTTTAGTGCCTTCATAACCTGTTCCAGGGAAATGATCCAGGCCTTGGGCTGAGCTCCTTGGTCTTCAGGGCCACTCAGGCAGCATTAAAGGCTGCACAACAGACATTGTACTTGGGAGAAGACTGTACACACACCTTGTCCAGAACCAAAAGGAATTAGTAACCCAAGACCACTGAACCTCAAGCCAAATTCACTGAGGCAGCACAGTGTAAGAGTCAGGAATGCAAAATGTGCAGCCAGACTGCTGGGGTTCAAATCCTACTCTTGGCTCTATATGTACTAGTTGAGTGACACTGGGCAAGTTCACCCATCTGCCTCTGTTTCCAAATGTGTAAAATAGTGGTACTAATAGTACCTATCTCATAAGGGTCTTAGGAGAATTAAATAAGTTAATACTTTAAAAGTGGCTGAAATAGTGTCTGGCGCATAGGAAGTATTTCATACTTCTGAGGCTTTAGGTACCTCAGTTACTTTTAGCAACTGAAAAAGGAAAGGCGGTCATTCACGCATAATCTAGATTGTATGGTGGAGCTGTTCTTACCCACTGAGACAAGGTTGCTGTAGGTCTCCAGCATCACATCCCGGTACAGTGCCCTCTGAGCAGGATTCAGCCTGTGCCACTCCTCTTGAGTGAAGCCTACTACCACGTCTTTGAAGGACACAGGTCTCTGCTGAGGATGAAATGGCATTGAGTCATGTGGGAAAATGCAGCCAGGGGTGGATGGTATGGAGTTTTTATGTTCCTAGGTTAGAGCTTATCATAATTTATCTATCTAGGATGCTTTTACATTCCTGGCTTTGGGTTATGTATGGTAGGGAAAATAATCACATTGGAACCCGCTGTCATATACTTTGAGTCAACATGTATTGACTGAAGATGACCTGCTTTGTGTAACCCAGTGCTGGCTGCTGGAGACATAGTCATGGATGGTTCCTGACCTCAAGGAGCTCACAGCCTGGCAGAAAGCAATATGTAAAGCCATCCAGGTGAAAGTATATGAGGTATGGTGGCAGGACATCTAGGTTACAGAAAAGTGTGAATGGTCCATTAAATGTTTCAAGGTCTAGCAAGGCTTCAGAGCTAGGGGATATGTGGAGCTGAGTCTTCTCTGCAGAAAGATGGAGAAACTGCAATCCTTGCAGACAGAGCAGCATGAACACAGGCATGGGGATAGAACAGTGACTTTAAGGGCTGTGAGGCTCTCAGTAACAGGAGGAGTATAGAGGGGCATATGAGTGATGAGACGATGGACTTTAAGACAATGGAAAATCTATCAAGGGAGAGGTATGCGTAGAAAGCACATTCTATTAGGCATGTGAGTGAGTTTCTTGTATCCCATGTCAAGTGGTACAGTGGTACAGTGGTAACTCTAAGCAGACTGAAAAGTTAAGAATATATCTTGTATCCCTAGAGGAACCACTAAAATCATAGTGCAAAGAGGTGTATTGAAGTAAATGAAGTAAATGAATTCCAAAAATATTCATTTAATTCACACAAACACACACATAAGAGAAGAGAAGAAATAGAGGGACAAAAGCACATGGGACAAATAAAAAACCAAATACTAAAAAGATACAAATCCAACCATACCAATAATTATACTTATATTCAATGATAGTAAATTATAATATAAATTAATATATGACTGAACACTCGAAAAGGCAGAGATTGTTAGGCTGGATTAAAAAAGCAATGCTGGGATGCGTGCATGGTTCAGTTGGTTAAGTATCTGCCTTCAGCTCAGGTCATGATCCCAGGGTCCTATGATCAAGCCCCGCATCGGGCTCCCTGCTCAGCGGGGAGCCTGCTTCTCCCTTTCCCTCTGCCACTCCCCCTGCCTGTGCTCTCCTGCTCTCTCTCTGTGAAATAAATAAATAAAATATTTTAAAAAATAAAATAAAAAAGCAGTGCTGCCTATAAGAGATACAAAACTCACAGATAATTTGCAAGTGAATGGATACAAAGAGAAATGTGGTGGGTGACCTGGAGGGAAGTGAAAGCAAAAACTGTAATAATGTAGGTAGAAGATGGTGTTCACAAGTGGGACAGTACAAGTGAGACAGAGAAGGACCATTGTAAAGAAGAGCAGAACCTGCACCTTAACTGGTTGTGGGGGGTGAAAGAGGGGTAAGGGTAACACCCAAGTATCTCAAAGCCAACTGGGTGATGGTGAATCAGACATGAGAAAAACAGCAGAAACAAAGAGGATGTGTTGTTAGACATGTCTGGGGACACATGGGTGGAGACACTTAGTATGCAGCAGGATGAATATATGAATCTTGTATCAGAAGCAAGATCAGGAAGGGAGCTAAAGCTCTGGAAGCAGCAGCAGAGAAGTGGTAGCTAAAGTTGTCAGTGTGGGATCTCCCTGCAAGGAGACAGGATGAGCAAAGCATCCAGGCCAAAGCCCCAAGGGACCCTAATAGATTTCAGCTGGAGACCCAAGAGAAGGACTTACAAGTACTAACCTAAGAGGGCACCTGTGATATTGTGATATATTAAGAAATATATATTTGGTTTTCCTTCCCGGTTCCTGGAACAGAGCTTCTTAAACCCTTGTAACTTCCTGAGTAACAGGGGTAATAGGAGTGTCTTTTGTTATTTCTAACAAGCCTCAGTCAACAATACACAAGTTTATGCCAATGACATGGAGGAAGGGGGCTAGCTGCCAGAGGAACTAACCATATGATTAGAGGGCTGGAACTTTCAGCCCCCTTTTCTACCCTGCCCAACTTCTAGGTCAGGGTGGGGGTGGATGGGTGGTACCAGAGATTGAGCTAATTACCAATCAATGATTTAATCAACGATGCCTACATGATGGAAATCTCATGAAAACCCTGAAGAGCTTTTAGGTTAGTGAACACATCTGGGAAGATGCACACCCCAAACTACGGACAGAAGCTCATGTGCTCAGGACCATTCTGTACCTTGTTATCTGGCTTTTCATATGTATCCTTTATAATAAACCCATAATAGTAAGTAAAGTATCTCCCAGATCTGTGAATCACTATAGCAAATTATCAAAACTGAAGAGGGGGTCATAGGAACCCCTGACTTATAGCTAGTTGGTCAGAAGTTCAGGTGACAACCTGAGATTTGTAATTAGCATCTGAAGAGGGGGGCAGTCTTGTGAGACTGAGTCCCTAACTTGTAGGGTCTATGCTAAATCCAAGTTGAACTAAGTTGTAGGACACCCAGTTGGTGTCCACTGGAGAACTGGGAGAATTGTTTGGTGTAGGGAAAAAACTCCCCTATTCCTGTGAGTAGAGGAAACAGTACCTATGATATATCTTCAAGTGACTGTAAAGAATTGAACCTTCCCCAAAGAGAGGTCTGATCTTTGCACTCAGCTCCTGGGAGTTAATCTCTAAGCCCCTGCAATGTTCTGTTTGATAAGACCGTCTTTGTTTACCTGGAGGCCTTGGGCCACGTGAGATAGTCTTAACAATGTGATTTCTGGTGGGGGCTTTGGGTCACAGGCATCAGCTTAACCTCAGGAGGAGGCTGTACATCTCTTTAAAAAATGTGGGGTCCTACAGTGGCACCTGAGCAGTAGCCCAAGCAGATGGACCTGAAGGTAGGACCTGGCACAGGAGACCCTAGACCCACACAAAAGCCATGTACATAGGAGGTACCAACCAGATATCCTCTCTGATGTCGGAATAACATACCATGGTAGTGGGAGAACAGCAATCAGTCTTTTACCACAGAGCATGGAGCCTGGCTCAGTTGACAGGCCTGGGTCGGTATTTCCCAAACAGAGCTAACTGGAGTGGGATGGGATGGGATGGGATGGGATAGAACAGAACAAAACAGAAAAGATGTAATCTGACGCCCATAAAGGCAGGTCATTTTCACCAAACATAGGGATGAAGAGGAAAGAGATGGAAGAAACATTAAGGTTGTAAAATTACCATCACTTAGTGACTGAGTGTGAGAATGGGAAGGCAGGGAGAAGTCAAGGATATGGTCCTGGCTTGTCCAGTGGGATGGTACCATCTCCTGAGATGGGAAACTGTGGCACAAAGAGGTTCAGAGACTTGTGCAAGGTCATACAGACGATAAGGTCTGGGATTCAAACTCAGCAGTCTGGCTCCAAGTCTGTGCTCTCACCCAGTATATGCTGTTGCCTTCTGCACAGAAGGGGGCAAACGGTACAGTCTACTTTAGCAGAACAATCAGAAAGCATCTTCTGATTTCAGCCTCAGAAAAGTCACCTGGGCCCTTAGCCAGAAAAGCTTTAGTCAAGTGGGGAGAGAGGATGCTGGACTCAAGAAAGAGTAAGAAACAGAATATGGAAACATCAAGAGCAGGAAGTCACTACAAGAGATGGAGGAGGCCAGGGGAGAAAGGAAAGGACTTTGTGGTTTGGAAGTGGCGATGGTTTCTAGGGTTGGAGGCACTGACAATGGTTGTAGGGACAAGGGAAAAGGTCTGGGAAAGGGGAGAGGATGGGTCTCCAGAAAGAGATGTCCCTCCTGGAGGGAGGCCTCCAAAGAGGTGGAAATGTAGGAACTCAGGGGCTGAGGGGGGAGTCCTGTCAGGACGCAGGGAACCTCACCATCATAAGATGGTGAGGAAAGTAGGGGGAGCTGGGAACTCTTCACACCAAGACTTGGTGGGGACTAAGACGTTCACTGTTTGCTGCCAAACTAGTAAAGACAGTTAAGGGAATGACAGTAATTTAAATAATGGACAGCTCATCTGTTCCTCAGTCTAGATCAAGGACACAGATACCCTGGACCAAAATCAGGACTTCCATAAATGGGGAGGAAACTTCCTGCCTGCTCCCTTTGAAAATAAATATTTGTATTTTTACTTTCCTCTAACTGAACTTTAGCACTTTATTCCATTACACATGTGGCTGCAAAGCACAGGAGTTAAAACATCCTGCAACTCTGACACAGATAGAAAACATTAACACTTCACTGGGAAACTAAGTCATGATGCTTCTGGTCATCTCGAAATCCAGGAGTTCTGTGGGGCTAATACTCAATTCCAACGGAAGAGCTGAACCACTGTAAAAAATATGCTTCTACATTGGTTAGTTATCGTTAAGAATTTTGTCCTGTCAGTGCTTCTCACACTTACAAGAGCATAAGGATCCCCAAGAGCTTGTTAAACATAGATTCCCAGGCTCCACTCTCAAATAACTTGATTCAAGCAGGTCTGGAGTGGGGCCTGCCATTCTGTATGTCTAACAAGCTCCTTGGAGAAGCTCATGTCTTGGGACCACATGGTTAGCAGCAGTGTTGCTCTACCTCAGCCATAAGAAGGCCCCTCAGGGAAATGTCTTTAGAAAGTGCCTTGAAAAGCTAGTTTTCTCTTAATAAACAGCAAGCTTCTATCCTATGGCCAGTGCAAATCATGGGCTGTCTTGTATTTGCCTTTTTGCTGGGCCACCAGGAAGACCACAGTTAATGACCCTTGTTGGACTGTTTTGTCTATCTGTATATAATGATGAAGGTTCCTTGCATCATTCCTTGTAATATCAAATTTGGAAATTACCTGAATGTCATAAAATGGGGGGCTAGTTAAATCATCCATATTCCATGTAGGATGGAGCATTATGTACCTTGTTTAAAAAAAATGGTGTGGGGGCGCCTGGGTGGCTCGGTCGTTAAGCATCTGCCTTCAGCTCAGGTCATGATCCCAGGGTCCTGGGATCGAGCCCCACATCAGGCTCCCCGCTCTGCGGGAAGCCTGCTTCTCCCTCTCCCACTCCCCCTGCTTGTGTTCCCTCTCTTGCTATGTCTCTGTCAAATAAATAAATAAAATCTAAAAAAAAAAAAAAAGGTGTGGTCCCAAGTACTAATATGTACAATCTCTAAGATATTTTATTTGGGAAAAAAGGGGGTAGAGTAGTATGTATAATAAGGGTCTTGCCATTGTATTTATGTGTAGACAGAAGCTGTGATGTTCCACCCAAATCCCCCTGAAGGACTGAGGTATTCTCCCAGCTGTTAGAAGGCTGGCTACTGCAGGCTTGAGACCTTTTGCAAAGTGCCCTTGGTCAAAGGGAGCTACTCACGAAAACTTATGTCCCCTCCCTGGGGCAGCCTACAACCAGTGACTGGTTGATTTCAGAACATAAAGGCCTCCCTCCCTCCATTAAAGACAACAGCAAGGGCCATCCCAGCTCCAAAGCATCTTGTAAGGTCAGCTGATGCCTGTTCAAATCCCTCTGCCTAATCCTGCTTCCTTTGCTTCTTGTAAGTGTTCTAAGAGTCTACCTAGTAAACCTCATGTGTGCAAACCTCCCACCTCCAAGTCTGTTTTCTGAGAACCCAGCCTGTGATAAAGTATACATGCTTGAAATGCCCATATTTTTTCTAGAACAGTTTCCCAAGAAGGGAAACTCGGCTACTTTATGTCACACTTACCTGGTACTCAATCATTTTCTGCTGTTCTTGGAAAAAGATTTGAGTCCTGTGAAGACAGAGATTGGGGGGAAGAGGATGGAGAAAGAGAGAACAGAGCTGTGAGGGACCAGGCCCATCTCAGAACTTGCAAAGTCCCTACATAAATCTTGTACAAAAATCCATGCTTGAAATCACTGGGGTAAAAGAAAAAAAAAAATGGTGCCATTCAATTCAGAATGTGAATGCATAAAACAGACCTCCCAGGAAGTAAAAGCTGCTACCAAGTAAGAAGTAAAAATTTATTAAAAACCAAAATCTTTAAAACTTAAATAACTGTCCCCATGGGAGATGGAGCCAAATTCATGCTGAGTGGGATCACCCCTGCAGAACAATACATTTTCTCTTAAAGGCAAAAAAGGCTTGGGTTTTGCCTCTTATTTACTTTTAAAGTTGCACTTGTTCACCTACCGGTGTTTATGAAGTCCTATATTTGGGATGCTTTTTCTATCATAATATTACCATTGAAAAAAGTATATACTGTAACTTAGTACAAAGAACTCAAAGCAAAATAAAATAACTGGATAACATCAGTTAAAACTAATGGTTACTTACACTGTGGTAGGAATGATTACTGAAAGGCTACATCTGGTTATTCATCCAGTGTATTATTAAGTATTGTTGTTAAAAAGTATTTTTCAACAGATGAGAACAAACTACTGTTATTTTTAATTAAGATGTTTAATTAAAGAGATAACTATGTGGCTTAAATTATAAAAGAAAAAGGGTAAATCATAGATTAAGAATGTAAATATTTTGACATACTTGAATGTTTAATGGTAAAATCATTAATGGGATAACTCATGGTTTTAAAACTTATATCTTTTGTGGCTGTATCACTGCAATTGGAAAAACCTGCTAGTGCCCAGATTCTGATCTCTTCCACTGGTTTCACTAAAAAGGAACTCGAGCTCCTTGGAAAATGGCTGAGTCCACACCTGGAGCAAAGATCACAAGAAGCACCTCTGTAATCCTGAGTCCAGAAAGCAAAGACACTTCTTCAGGGATAGGTGCTGGCAAGGGGGCAGAGGAACCAGCCTCAAGGGCTCCAACCATTTGAGGAGGAGTGGTAAGAGCAAACCGGTCATATCTACCAAAGCTAAACATGAATACTTCATGGTCTAGGAATTCCGTATGAATGCATATGTTCACAAACTTTTAGTCTACAAAAACTATGAATTTGTAGTGAAATTCAAAAATCAAAATATTTTTTTTCTCTTAAAATAACAGATACTGTAATTAAATAGGACTACTAAAACATGGAGGCTCCTAATTTCTAAAACATCCATACATTAGGAAATGTGGAACTAAACTGGTACAAACAACTAATAAAGAATGTTTAGGTTTTTCACTCACAGAAGTGAGAAACCTTATAAAGAGGTCTGAAAATACTGTGCCAATAATCGACAGCCTGGAATTAAAAATCGACATTCAGGAGTGACGAGCTCTCACGCATAGCTGATGGGATTGTCATTTGGTTCAAGCATAAGGGAAACTGGCCATGTCTACTAAAAGCTTCCAGGTAGTTTAGTGATTAGCAGAGGACACCAGATTCAAGGGGAGAAAATTCTTTCAAAATGAATACATCCTTCAGGGCGCCTGGGTGGCTGTCGTTAAGCATCTGCCTTTGGTTCGGGTCATGATCCCGGGGTCCTGGAATCGAGCCCTGCTTCAGGTTCCCTGTTCTGCGGGAAGTCTGCTTCTCCCTCTCCCACTCCCACTGCTTGTGTTCCCTCCCTCTCTGTGTCTCTCTCTGTCAAAAAAATATATAAATAAATAAATCTTTAAAAAAAAAATACATTCTTCTAGCTTTGTTTTACAGAAGTCTTTTCTCACTAATCTATTGACAAATCATCTTTTAAAAAAGGAAATGATTCTAAAGTGCTGGAAAGATTAAGAAAAAAAAGAAAAAAGTGCTGGAAATATTCTCTCATGATCTGGGTGGTGAGTACATGAGGATACACATACGGAAACATTTGTAACACTATAGTGCTAAATGAGTTAATGATTTACTCTTCTCAGTGGACAATAAACATCCATTATCTTTTAATTGTATGAAAATGCTTTGAAATATTGTACAGGTCAGAAAGCAGTTAGTGTAAAACAGGCATTTAGCTATCCGGACTGAGCAGTGAGCTTATTATACCTTTTAAAAGATTTTTTTTTTTTACCGAGGTATAATTTACATATAATAAATGAATCCAGTTTAATTGCATAGTTCGGTGAGTTTTGACAAATGTACTCATTCACCCACATAACTCCCACACAATCAGGATATGGAACATTTCCAGGAACATCCTGTTCACAAGATATAATAATGAATTTGTCTTAATGGTGTTAAGATTAACTACTTAGATTCCTGTCTCTTCTATAGGAGAAATTTTAAAAAAAGTGATTTCCTTGAATGTTAAATAAAATACAGACACTTCTTTGCTTAACTAATACATTAATCAAGTTATACTAGTAAGTCAAAAAAGTACTTAAAAAAAAATAGGTCAGAAACAGAGAAAAAAAGAAGGTCAGAAACAGAGAACCCTAACCTATGTGATAGCTATGACTAGGCACTGCTTGGGAGGGGTGGAGGAAGGCTTTGGGGTGCTGGAAATGTTCTCTATTATGATCTGGGTGGTGGGTACATGAGTGTGCACATATGGAACAATTCATTAAGCTACACGCTGTTCTCTATGCACGTTACACCTCAAGTTAAAAAAAAAATCCCCACAATCCCATTATTTAAAAAATACATGTGTAGAAAAGCTTTGGGTATGAAATACAATAAACTGTTATTAGTGCTTCAATTTGGGTTGACACACACACACACACACACACACACACACACACTTCATTATTTATGTATCACAGTTTCACTGCCTTTTTTCATCATGAGGGAAGCCACAGGAGGGTTTTAAAAGGGGGAGTGGGGTTCTCTGAGAGAACTGAACTGTCCATCAGGGACTGAGCTGGAAGGAAAGGCCTGGAGCCCAGCAGGCTGGGGCAGTTAATCCAGCTTTGATAACTAGTCGATTCTCTAAAAGAGTACACCCCCTCCCTCATCCTCCTGGATTTAGCTACTCGCTTTGGCCCGTTCTGTCCACGGCTGCAAGGTGCCAGCCGAGTGGTGGTGTGGCAAACGTGCTAGTGAGTGTGTGTCCGGAGGCCTGTGTTCTGGCCCTGGCTCTATGACCTGGGAAAGTCACTTCCTTCACCTTTAAATGAGATGGCAGCATCAGTGGGTGAGAAACCACTGGTAAGAGCTGGATGAAAAACAGGATATTTATATAGTATCTAAATATCCCCCCAAGATATTTATTAATTATAAAATGAAAAATTGTAACTCTGCCCTGGAAAAAACTGGCAGATATCACCTTAACCAAGTGATTAGTTAATATCACAAGTGATGGGACACAAGTCATGTGCCCCCTGATATGATGCACTATGATGGGCACAACATTCCTTCTGTGATATTCTGCCCAAAATGCATACTTGAATCTAATCATGAAGAAACATCAGACAAAAATCATGTTGAGTGGCAGTAATACAAAATAACTGGCCTATACTCTTCAAAAATGTTGACTTCATCAAAGACAAAAAGACTGAGGAACTGATTCCCATTAAAGGAGACTTTATAAACAGGTATGTCAACTAAAGGTAGTCTGTGATCCTGAACTGGATTCTGGAATGAAAAAAGAAATGTTATTATGAAAAAGCATTATTGGTTCACATCTGAATAAGGACTATGGATTAGATAATGGTATTAAATTACTGTGTTAAATGCCTGATTTTGAAAACCGCACTACGGTTATATAGGAAAATGCTGATTCTTAGGAAATGCACACTGAAGTATTTTGGGGTAAAAGAGCAGCAGGTCTGTAACTTATTCTCAAATACTTGAAAAGGCCAAAATTAATATATATTTATAATATAACACATATATACAGAGACAAAGACAGCACGAGAGTGTAAGCGTTTATCTGGGTGAGTGTAGATGAAGGATATATAAAAACTGACAGTAATATCCCTGCAAATTTTTCAAATAATGTTTAATTAAAAAAAAATCTATAGCTATAGTAGGTCTGCTGCCACCATCACTCTGAGAATCCAGGGACTTTTCTGCCCCTTAGTCAGGATGGAGTGAAGTCCCCATATTCCCAGAGGCCAGGTGAGATGGCAAAAATGACAAGGCTGCAACTTCGAATCCAGAAACTGGTGGTAAGAGTAAGGAAGTGGGCTGGTTATATCACATGCTACAAGATGGCAGAATGTACTGTGTTGGACCGATGTCTCCTTCCCTTGAGAAAACATACCTCTCACTTGGCCTTGCCTGCTTCCCCCTTCACTTCTGTCTCTCTGAATCTTGGGACCCAACCCTTCCCCTACCATGGAGGGTCCCTGGAAGGAGCGACACCAAGTTGAGTCTTGCTCAGCTTCTGGCTCAGGAATGATGCTATTTCCTGTTACTTAGGAGTCTTTGCTCTGGCAAGAGGTCTTGGAACCTAGGTGCTTCCTTCAGAAGAGATTCTTGTCCCAAGTTCCCCCTCTCCAAATCCAGAGGGTCTTCAACCTGGCCTGCTTGTCCCTCACAGCTCCATCTCTCCACAGTAACTCACCCTCAGCTGCAGCCCCAGGCAGGGCCTTCTGTAGACTTGACCAAGGTCCTGGGAAGCCCTGCTGTCAGCGAGGTGGTGGGACCCACAGGTATACAGGGTACTCAGGTAACCTGAAGATAAACAGACCCCATGATAAGAGTCATCCAACAGTCCCTCCCCAAATACTCTCTGAGGCCCAAGAGGAAGAAGCCTGCAGAGTCCTGTGTAGGAGACAGAGCTGAGTGATGGCTTGCTTTGGGTTTGGGGCAGGGGTATCTTCTGGAAGGACTGTGAGCCTCAGAATCACTCAGAGAGAAGTTTGAACCAAGCAATTTCTCTAACCAACTGAGGGGAATCTAGGCCAAACAATTTACCTCCCTGGGGTTGTTTCCTTATCTGTGAAAACAGGAATGATAAATGATAAAAATAATTTTAAAAAGCCCATTTCTAGAGGCTTTCTGTAAGTTACCTCATTTAATACATATTCAGGTAAGGTTGAAAGGGGCTGAATTATGAATCAACACCTGCTTTCCCAGATAACTCAGGTTGCATGTGAGCGACAGAGGCTTCTCTGCCCCAGAATGAATCTACCAGATGTTCTAGGTTTCCTGAGAAAGACTCCTTTCAGAATATCCTATATTTGCTGAGCCATTGTGTCTTAGCCTCAGGGCAGGCAGCTCATACAAAGACTCTTTCAAGCTGCCTAATTCAGGTCTCTGCAGTCAAAAGTCAGTCTCTAAAAAGCTAATTAGAGATTTTGACAGGGAGCTCTGAGATTCCCCTCTGAATATCTACAAAGAAGAGCCATCCTCAACTCGTTAACTTCCTTAACAGGACCCTTATTCCAAGTCCACTCCAAACCCACAGGGTCCAATTCACTGTGCATATTTTCGGCTTCTAGAGAGACTAGCAGAAAACAGGCAATCTCAAATGGCCAAGCCAGGGCTACAGGTCAGAATTTTGTTCTGGTGTTCGATTTTAGAGTCTCAGACAAAACTTCCCCATGGGATGAATGTTTTGCCCTCAGATTATTCCTATGATTCCATTTAATTCAAGTTCAAAAATGGACAAAATTAGTCCATTATATTAGACGCAGAGGTAGAAGTGAGTACTGATTGATAAAGAAGTCTTCAGGGTGCTAGAGATGATGTATATCTTTTTTTTTTTTAAAGATTTTATTTATTTATTTGACAGAGACACAGCGAGAGAGGGAATACAAGCAGGGGGAGTGGGAGAGGGAGAAGCAGGCCCCCCTGCCGAGCAGGGAGCCTGATGCAGGGCTCGATCCCAGGACCCCGGGACCATGACCCGAGCCGAAGGCAGACGCCCAACCAACTGAGCCACCCAGGCGCCCCGGTGTCTATCTTAATCTTGGTTGTATTTACATGATTTTCCACAACGTAGAAATTCACAGAGCTGTACACTTAAGATAAGCATACTTGACTGTATGTATGTTATACCTCAGTTTTTAAAAAAGAATATTTAATGACCTGGAAAAATGTTTGTTGTACAAATAAAATGAAATAATCTGGATGCAAACTTAAAAAACTTTCATGCACAGCCACATGTCTCCCTCTTCCTACCCCAGGTATGAATGTTCCATCTATAAGAGTTCAAAAACAGGCAAAATTAATCAGTGATGTTAGAAGCTGGGAGAATGGTTCCCCCTGGCAGGGTAGTAACAGGGAAGGCATATCATGGAGGCTTCCAGGGTGCTACAATGTTCTGTTTTCTGATCTGAGTTCATTACCCAAGGGTATTCCTTTTGTGACAATTCACTGAGCTGCATATTTATGTATATCTCTGTATGTATCTTATATCTCAGTGAAAGGCTAATGTTAAAAATTTTAAAAAGAAAAATTACTTGTTCCCAAACCTGGCACTGAACACACCATAGGTGACGAAGGAAAACAGCCACGAGTAAAAGAAAATGCCCTTAACTCCTACCTCATCCAACCTCATGACTTCTGCACCAAAGCAACCACATGTTTTTGATTCTGTGCAACTGAAAACAGAGGCTATCTGCTCTAAAAACTAAAGCTTGATGTGTATGGCTTCTGAAAGGTATTTACCTGCCTTACCTCTCAGCTTCCTTTGTTTCAGAAGATGTTATAGTTACTGTGCTTTGTCTGGGGACTACATAAGGATCAAATATAATATTTTAAAACAACAAAATATTGTTTTGGCATTTCACCCTTTCATTAAGCTAATGGTCAAAATCTTATTTCCGTTTTATTTGTAATCTTGTCTCAGCCCATCTTAATTACTAGTAGTTTGACTTTAATTTCAGTGAAGAGCAGTTTCTAAAAGTAGTTTTAAGTTTTGTTTCTGTGGTTTTATCTTTATTGAATTATTCTACCAGGATATTACAAGGAACAGATTCAAGGAGGTCAAACGTGTCATGCCTAAAAAAATACAAAACAAGGCAAAAAGATTCTTAGAACACAGTAACTTCCACATCTAGTTTCTTTTCTTTAAATAATTTATTTTTCTTTTTTTCCCCAGCCGTATTGAAGTATGTGACATACCTTATTGAGGTATGTGACATATAAAATTTAAGGTGTACAATACCATGATTTGATATATATATATATATATATATTTCAAAATAATTACCACAATAGGGTTAGTTAACACTTCCATCACCTCACACAATTACTTTCTGTATGAGTGTGGTGAGAACATTATTTTTAAGTTAAAAGATAAAAGTATTTTCCAAACAACCTCAAAGTGTTCCTTTGACCAAATCTTTTACAATTATCAGTTTAGATACTTACTCAGTAAGTTCTTTGTTTTCTAACCACAGGCAAAGTCACATCCATCCTAGCTGCCATGGGGTCAGACTAGATTTCCAGAAACCAGACTCACCCTTGGGATGTTGTCACAGATGGATACATCATTACCGTTGCCAGAAAGGGCCTTAAAAGAAACATTAAAAAGAAATAATGCACTAAATCCTCGGCAAAAGCAATAGAAGCCACCTTTTTAATAACCTGGTACTTCAGGTAAGTTTAACACTTGGGTCTTTTCAAAGCACTTTCATTAATGTGGGGAACAATTAAAGGGGAAGAAGGTTTCAAAGAGTTTTGATGTGGGCTTTTGCAGAGGGACTAGACTGAACTGAACTGACTGTTCCATCAGCTGGAGAGTGTTACAAGGGTGAAGTGTGCTCCCATCATGCAGGGTTGCAGCCTCAAATCCTTAACTCTCCATCCCCAACCTCTAAATTTCACAATCCTTCTCATCACCCATTAAGCTTCCTACTCATGGACATATATAGTGCCCCAATCTACAACAAACGTTCCTGTAGTCACTGATATCTCTGTATGTCCAAACATGACCATCAAAGACTGCTAGTCGGTGACTACAAGGCTCACTGATACCTTCTGATTGCCCAACAGTGAATTACATAGATCCCTAATCACGAACCCACACTGATCTCCAATGATATCCCAATGAGTGACTATCAATCGCTGACTCCCACAGTCCCACCTCCCCCCACAATTACTGACAGTCCCAATCACTGACCCCCATTGATCCCTGTGTTCACCATTTCCTGATCTACAGAAGTCCAATTACTAATACCCTCAGATTGCTCCTCCCAACCATGATCTAAAGGAAGTCTCAATCACTGATGGCCTAAAGCATTTCTCTAAACACTGGTCCCCATTAACCCCTCCCATCACTTAACCTCAAAGTTTCCACAATCATCACTTCCAGGTACCCAAACAGAACTTAGAACCTCCAATCACTGACCCTCTCAGGCTTCCAACATTGAGCTCTAATGCTGCTCAAATCAGTGTTTGTGAAGCACCCCACTTGGCACCAGACCTCTGAAGACCACTATGAACTGATCACCACTCACTCTGTCAATCAAGAAATCGAGAACCCTCATTTATTGATTCCCAAATACTCCCAATCCATCTTCACAGACACTGCCACCGACTCCCACAAACCTCCACAGACCCCCCACGAGGCTCCCACGTCCAATCACTTAACCCCTTCAGTACCCTGTCTCTGACCCTTACAGGCACCCATGACTGACCCAGTCGGGCCACCGTAGTCGTCCGATCACTATCCTACAGAGGTCTTTAATCTTGACTGTTTCTCACACTGACCTTTCCCATTTTTCCTGGATCCGCGCCCATAACCCGAAATTGATCGGCTGACCACGGGGCCTCGTCGCAGTATAATCGCTTCCCATCCCAACTGGCCAGTGCGCAGACTCAGTCGCGACTTTGAGGCTGTCGGCCGCCACCTGGCAACCTTCCAACGCGCAGGATTCTGGGTTTCTGAACTTTAACGGGAGGTATAATGGCTGCGCCCTCTCGACATCTCGTTGGGGGTGGCCATGTTTAAATCTGAGCCGTACAGCGGTGATTAGGCCCTTTGTTAGACCAAAGGGTTAAGCTCTTTTAGGGCTGGGAGAAGCAAGTGCTCCTGGGTCCGTAAACACTGACGTCCCTGCTGTTTTTAACTTCTCAGGAGCCCAAACCTCCTGTGTTCAATATGGAGGCACCCTGACCTCCAAACTGAACTTTCTTTGTCTCCAGCAGCGCAGGCGCTGAGGTAAGATGGCCACGTACATTTATACAGTTTATGTGCGGGGGGGGGGGGGGGGGGGGGGGCATCTCATAGCAGGAGCTCCCCAAAGCAAGGTGAAACTTTTCCTGGAACAGCTGGAGAACCCCGGAGAGACGCTCTTCCCTTGGGGAGCATGAGGCCACCAGAAGAAGGGGTGAGAACTCCGGAGAGGGCGGAGCCATGGCTTCCTACGGCGAGTACGAAGTTATTAGCTGTTATTGAAAAGAAAATTTTTGAAAGCAGGGACTACTATTTTTTTTTAAAGATTTTATTTATTTATTTGACAGTACGAAAGAGCACAAGCAGGGGAACAGTAGAGGGAGAGGGAGAAGCGGGCTCCCTGGGGCTGGATACCAGGACGCTGGGATCGTGACCTGGGCCCAAGGCATAAGCTTAACCCTCTGAACCGCCCCTCAACTATTTTAAATAAATGATAATTAAGAGTTTTAGCGCTCTATGTTGTTGATGCTGATTTGAGAGATTCAACATGAAATTTAAAAAATTAAGAGAGACATAATTCCCTGTTCTGTGTTAAGGCTGGGGCAGGTATACAGGGACTTTGTCTTAAGTAGTATTACAAAATGAAATTCATCCGGGTAAATTTGAATATCTAGTTGGCTTTATTAAACAATTCATGAATCAGGCAACATCCTATCTAGCAAGTCAAAAGGAATGCCTCCTCGGAGTTGTACAAAATGGAAGGTTTTTATAGGAGGAAGGGGTGAGGAATGGCAAGAAAGTTATTAGCAAAAGAAAAGATTGTTCCAGGCAAGGTCACCTTCCCTTAGGTGGAAGAGCAGGTGTCTTATTAGGCGGATAACTGACCCATATGGGTCACCAAGTTTTTTTACTGAACACAAAGGGTTCCTGGCTTGGGGTGCATCAGCCAAAAGATTAGCCCATGTCTTTTGGTTTGAGCAAATGGTTTTTACTACTTGCAGCTAGTAAGGAAATAGTCCACAAAGTTCTGTCTCTAATACAAATTGCAGGACCAAGTCATACTGCCAGCTGGCAACCTTTTCGTGGGTTTATTCTTGCAATTAGGAAGTGGTCACAGGAACTTAGTAAAACCTTTGTAGTCATTTAAGCATGACTTAACAGAGGTTTGCTTAACTCTGCAATTTCCCAGGAACATTTATGATTTTCTTTGTTCCCAGACATCTGCTTGGTTGAGTGACTTTGGTGGGCTTCCAGGAACAGGGCAGTTCTCAAGGACTCCTGAAGCTGAACGACAAACACGCTGGAAGAAACAAGATAGTTTATTTGTTTTAATTTATCCCTGTGGTCCCTGATGACCTAATCCCTAATTAACATAATCTCATTTTGGGGGGATGGAGAAAGCCCCAAGTAACAGTTTGCCTCATTGGTGCTAATCAGAAAATTCCTGACTGACTGATTAAGACTTATTTTTTTTTTAGATTTTTTTAATTTAATTATTTGAGAGACAGAATACAAGCAGGGGCAGCAGCAGAGGGCGAGGGAGAAGCAGGTTCCCTGCTGAGAGGGGAGCCTGATGTGGGGCTTGATCCCAGAATCCTGGGATCATCTCCTGAGCTGAAGGCAGGTTCAGCTGGTTGAAACTGCAGTTAGGTTAGGTATTATTAAGCCCTGGTTTGGTGACTTGGTTAAGTGACACCAGTTTAGGCTTGTGGTTTTCTTTCTAAGGGTGGCTTGCCCCAGATGCTGACTGATGTAGGAAAGATGCTAGAGTTCGAAGCCAACAGCCAAGAAAGAATTCTTAGACGTCTTTTGGTGCAAAAAGGTGATTTTATTAAAGAAAAGGGACAGGACCCGTGGGCAGAAAGAGCGGCACTGGGGTCATGAGGAGTGGCCCATTATATACTTTCAAGCTGGGAGGGTGTTAGGGATAGCGTTAAGTCTCTAAGGAATTTTGGAAGCAAGGTCTCCAGGACCTTGGGGGGGCTAGCTATTGTTGGGAAAGGGTCATTTATTACTGTCTAATAAAACCTGAGTCATGAGGCCCGTCAGGTGTATATCAGTAGGTCATATGCTCGGGGATGATGGCCAACATATATCTTAAGGGGGGGTGGTAGAGATAAAGGAAGTTTCCAAAGGAATTTTTTATACATTAAAGTAGACTTACAGGGTCCTGGGGGTTGGGCTAAGATTGCCTTTTCCCTTAGCAAAGTGTCCACATGGAGGCAGCTGAGTTCCTAGAGGAAGGTTACTCTGCCTGTTTCAAGGACTTGTGAATGGCCTGTAAGTAGTGAGGAAATTTAATAATTTTTCTTTTGCCTTTGTTTCCCACATCACTGACCTGAGACAAGGATGTGAGTGTGGGCAATTTATTGGGCAGGTGGAAGATAGGCAAGTGACAATGGAGGAACGGAACCCAAGACAGAGTATCAATGAGGAGGTTGTCACTGTGAGCAATGGGGGCTCAGTCCAATGGGGAACTCTGGAAGATAGTGTAGATACAAATTGTCCTATTTAAGGGCTGCTGAAGCTGAGATATTTGTACATCGTCTCTTGTTCCTCACTGTTGGGTGCTATAGCAAGGACATTAAAGCACTTCTAGCCTGCCTCATAGGTAAGGTCTCAGGCAGAGTCTGTAGGAACTGTAGGCAGAGTTTCTGTTAGGCACCATTTACTTGTGTTCTATACTTTGCCTCTGAATAAGCCATAGAAGCCATGTTCCCACTTCAAGGGGTAAGCAAGAAAGTTAATCATTCTCTGAGTTTTGTCCTAGGCCCCAAACACCTGATAACATCCAGGGAGAGTCAGATCCCAAATATGTTCCAGGACATAGCGTCAAACAAACCTTGGCTGATGCTGGCATCAACACCCCCTATCTCTGGTGATTTACAGAATAACACCTTGTGTTCATCTGACACTTGCCTTTGTTTGGACCCTACCCTGGATCCCTGAAGGAACAGGTACCCTAAACCCCTTTCCAATATAAACCCTTAATCCTAAGCGATGACGAGACTCATTCTCCTTTCCTTTCCGAGTCTCCCAGACACTCCATCTGCTGTTCTGTGTTTGTCACTCACACTATTCAGTAAACTCTGTTTTCACTTTCACCAGCTCTCATTTGATTACTATCCTGCACAAAGCCAAGGACCCTCCTGGCTGGTCCTGTGGGACCCTCCTCTGGGTCCTCAGACCCAGCCTGCCTGCATCATACTGACGACATTCATTTCATACCACCTAAAGCAGTGCTCTGCACATCATAGGCATGGGAACATTTTCTAGGAATGGTTACCTTTCTTACGAAGATTGCTTTTTAAAAAACCATAATTCCAATCGGTCATCGTACTAACTGATATAACAGCTGACCTCCAAAATGGCTACCAACGATTCCTACCTCTTGGTATTACACACCCTTGTGTAGTCCCTTACACACTGGACCCGGGCTGGTCTGTGAGGCTGATAAAGTAGAGGTGATGGTACATTACTGCTAAGATTAAGTTATAAATGATACTCAGCTTCTGTCTTCAAGGTGCACTCTCTCTCAAATAATTTACTCTTGGAGAAGTTAGTTGCCCTGTCAAGAGGACGCTGAGACAGCCTTTGTAGAGGCCCATGCAGTAAGGAACTAAGATTTGCCAACAGCCAGGGAGGAACTGATGCCTTCCCCTATCCAAGTGGGTCATCTTAGAAGCAGAGCCTACAGCCCTGGTCAAACCTTGAGATGACTGTAGCCCATGCCAGTAGATTAAACTGCAACTGCATGAGAGACTCAGAACTCCAGCCACCAGTTCCCAGATCCTTGACTTTTCAGAAATTGTGTGAGATACTAAATGTTTGTTTTAAGCTGTTGAGTTTGGGAGTAATTTGTTATGCAGCAATAGGTAACATGCTGTGGTAAAAATGCTGTAACTGATGTCTTTGGATTTCTTTTTTATTTTTAACGATTTATTTATTTTTGAGAGAGAGGCGGGTAGGGAGAGGGGCAGAGGGAGAGGGAGAGAGAATCCCAAACAGGCTCCACACTGAGTGCAGAGTCCAACACAGGGCTCGAGCTCACAACCCCGAGATCATGACCTGAGCCTAAATCAAGAGTTAGATGCTCAACCAACTGAGCCACCCAGGCGCCCCTGATGTCTTTAGATTTCTTAAAGAAGTTCTTTTTTTTTTTTTTTTTTTTAAAGATTGTATTTATTTATTTGAGAGAGAGAGAATGGGAGATAGAGAGCTTGAGAGGGAAGAGGGTCAGAGGGAGAAGCAGACTCCCTGCCGAGCAGGGAGCCCGATGTGGGACTCGATCCTGGGACTCCAGGATCACGACCTGAGCTGAAGGCAGTCGCTTAACCAACTGAGCCACCCAGCCGCCCTCTTAAAGAAGTTCTTAAACTTATGAGATTGTTCTTTCAAATCAGAGAGGGTTATTAGCATTTTCCTCTTGTCCTGCATGATGAAGCAATTATGGCTCCGCTAGAGCCAACTCAATGGAAAAAAGAATCTTGGAGTAAGATTGCAAAATTAGACACAAAACTATTTAATGTCCTACAGGGCAATCAAACCAAACCTTTAAGGTTATCTTTTCTGCAGGGAATCAAGTTGTATCTCTAATAGACAAATATATGAAATACATCAGTTGTCTGCAAGTTAGTATCTATCTCTACAGTCCAGATCCTAATTAGTAGTAAAAAGCCAATCAAATGTGCATTCCACTAGAGTAGAGGGATCTCAAACTGGTGCAGTTCTAATCCCCAGGGGACATTTGGCAATGTCTGGAGACAATGATCCTTGGGGGTGGGGGTTGGGAGAGAATGGACAGAATGCCACTGGCACATGGTAGGTAGAAGCCAGGGATGCTTCCAACCATTCTATAATACAGAGGACAATCTTCCACAACAAAGAATTATCTGGCCCAAAATATAAATGGTGCTGAGTTTAGAAAACTCTTTTCAAGCATGGCTTATTAGACCTTGGGTGGACATTCAGACTATGCTCTAGTATGACTTTGAAGAGTCACACAGGATGACACAGTAATGTTTCCTTATTTCCTAGTTTTTTATAACTTTTCTTAAGGCAAACTTGGCAAAATATTGATAACTTAAATCTGGATAATGAATACATGGTGATTGGTTAATCTTTTGCCTCTATTTTTGTGAATGTTTGCATTATTTCTATATTAAAAGGTAAAAAGAAAAAACTGTAATTCTTGTCTTTAGCTTATGATCGATCCATGTACCAGGGACCACAACTAAAGATCATGGTTAGACATAATGTGTAAGTCTAAACATGTTCCTCATCTGCAACTGGGCACCTGTGCTCTGCCCATCTCCCAAGTCCAGTGATTCTCAATTCTAGCTACATGTTAAAATCATTTCCTTCCCCCACTCCAGTCTTTTAGTCTTTTGGAGAAAGCCCTGGACAATGCCCTCTTCTTAGCAGAAGTGGAGAGGATTTATTCTAGGGGTACTCTGGTCCTGCCAAGTTGGAACCCTCCCAGGATGTTTGAGACCCTTGCAGACAGGCTAGATGCCCTCCTGGGGCAGAGCCTTTTGCCCCATGGGGACTGGAAGGAGGAAGTCCAGGATACCTGGCAAGGAAAGCAGTGGTTCTTGTAGGATCAGTGCTTCCACAGTGAGCAGGGTTTAGACCAAGACTTCAGTGTGCCGAAGGTGGTGAAGGTGAGCATTTGCGGACCCAGGGGGTTTCAAACCCAGCTCTTTCCCTTTGGGAAAAAAATAAATTTCTTAACTATAAGTCTAGAAAATGAAAATAATGTAACACTAACTAAGTAAATCAGGCTTTAGCTGGAGGAAGTAATGGCTGCCAAGCGTGAGGCTCAAAAGAAAGGACACACAGCTTTAGAAGATCTTTAAATGAGGGGAGCCTCTGAATATGGCAACCCCGTCCCCTAGCTGGGGGCCTTGGAGAAGGAGGCAGTGTGTCATTGCATCAAAGATGTCCTGGGGACTAAGGCTGAGGCTATCTCGGACTGCAGTGCCTCACAGCCATCCCTTTCCTTCCCCTGCCTGTTGCAAGGACTGTTCTCTATCAGCTTCCGCTCTAGCCCTCAGCATTGACCCACAGAGAAGAGATGCAAAAAGCAGCAGGCTCACTGGCCATTCTGGAATCTGCTGGAGTGGCTACCTCTATGGGTCGTTTGTCCCAGAAGAAGGCAGCTCACCAGATCACATCTTCTCCTTATTGTCAGAGCCCCTGCCAGGCACCTCATCACACTTACTGCCCTCAGCCCATTGGCCTTGCTGGCCCGTGCTCCCACCCCATTATTCAGACACTGACATAGCTGGCCCTGTCTGCTGGGCCCCCAAACCCTTCCCTCCCTGATTCCTTCCCCACATCAGGTATGGACTGTGAAATGAGAAGCTCAACTCCTGACTCACCCTCTCCTACAAGTGCTACTGTGTGTCTTCCGCCCTTCACATTCAAGCCCATCTGGGGGTGCCCTCTGCTTGGGGAGGAAGGAGGTCCTCTGCACCTCAATGCCTTAGTCACAACTGCAGCAGATTCCAATTCCATCTTCCCTGTTGCTCCCAGCACTTCAATCCTTCTCTCGTATCCTAAACTATACAGAATGGAGTCACCTACACCTGTGTGGATTCCCTATCTCCTTTCCACAGACCCCCTTTTCCAGCTAATACCAGCGCTCCTCTCTCCACTGGCCTAATTACTGTTTCTGAAGTCAGTTTCGGTTCCTCAACCATCACATCTGCAAGCTTGGCTCCCCAGCCTGTGTCTGATTTTTGGCCGCCCCTGTGGACATTCCCTGCATCTTCCCACACTCTCCTCTTGGGGCTTCCCTCTGGCTCTAATGTGAACTTCTTTCCACTTGACCAGGCCCAACAGATACCCTCTAGTGGCAGTGCTGCTTCAGCCATAGAAACAACCAGCCTGCCTGCCTGCATTGAGGGTCTGAGGCCCCAGCCCAGGGTGTAAACTTTCCTTGTACTCCTAGAACACATTTTGAATAGCCCAGGATAAAGTTAAATGTGGGAATGGCGAGGAGGTAACTGGAGGGAGTAAAGGTGTAAGAGCAACAAAATTAGGCCTGTCTTGGGCACCTGGGTGGCTCAGTTGGTTAAGCGACAGCCTTTGGCTCAGGTCGTGATGCTGGAGTCCCTGGGTTGAGTCCTGCATTGGGCTCCCTGCTCAGCAGGGAGTCTGCTTCTCCCTTTGACCCTCCCCCCTATCATGTGCTCTCTCTCTCTCAAATAAAATCTTAAAAAAAAAAAAATTAGGCCTGTCCTAACCTGGTTTATATATATGAATTTTTTTAAATCTTGGGAAAACATGAAGTTCAACTGTGAATAATAGAAGCTACCTGTGTAACCAGCAATTGATTCAGTCAGTTATTCACTTAACATATTTGTTGGAAAAAAAACATATTTATTGAGAACTTGTTATGTGTTAGGCACCGTTCCAAGTACCAGAATCAAGAGAAAAAGGCACAGAAAATTCCAACCCATATGATACCTATGTTCTTTTTGGAGGAAAAACAAAATGAAAAGCAAACATATTAAGTAAATTTTCTAGTATGTTAGAAGGTAATAATGCTTTGGGGATTATTGTAAATGTGATTGTTTCTTAATTTCTTTCTCCAGTAGTTGATTGTTAGTGTATGGAAACATGATTAATTTTTGTATGTTGATTTGTATCCTGCAACTTTACTGAATTTGTTTGTTATTTCTAACAGTTTTTTGGTGGCGTCTATAGGGTTTTCAATATATAATATTGTGTTGTCTGCACAGAAAGATAATTTTATGTCTTCCTTTCAGGTTTGGATGCTTTTTATTTCATTTTGTGCCTAATTGTTCTGGCTAGGACTCCCATTACTATGTTAAATAGAAGTAGCAAGAGTGGGCATCCTTGTCTTGTTCCTAATCTTAGAGGAAAACCTTTTAGCTTTTCATCATGGAGTATATTAGCTGTGGACTTGTCATATGTGGCCTTTGTTATGTTGAGGAATATGCCTTCTATACCTAATATGTTGAGAATTTTTATCATGAAAGGGTGTTGAATTTTTGTTAAATGTTTTTTTTTTTAATCTATTGAGTTGATCATGATTTTTATCCTTCATCCTGTTAATGGGGTGTATCATGTTTATTGATTTGTGTATGTTGAACCATCCTTGCATCCTAGGGACAAATGCCACTTGATCATAGTGTATGATCTTTTTTATGTGCTGTTGAATTTGATTTGCAAATATTTTGCTGAAGATTTTTTATCTGTGTTCATCAGGGATATTGGTTTGTTGTCTTTCTTCTGTCTTTGTCAGGGTTTGGTATTAGGGTAATGCTGGCCTCATAGAAGGAGTTTGGAAGTTTTCCTTCCTTTTCAATTTTTTGGAAGAGTTTGAGAATGGCATTAATTCTCCTTTCAGTGTTTGGTAGAACTCACTAGTGAAGCCATCTTGTCCTGGGCTTTTCTTTGTTGGAAAGGTTTTGATCACTGATTCAATCTCTAATTATTGGCCTGTTCAGATACTCTCTTTCCTCATGGTTCAGTCTTTGTAGGTTATATGTTTCTAGGGCTTTGTCCATTTTAGGTTATTCCATTTATTGGCATACAATTGTTCACAGTAGTCTGTTACGATCCTTTATATTTCTGTGGCATCAGCTGTAATGTCTCCTCTTTCCTTTATAATTTTCAGTCTTCTTTTTTAGTCTGGCTAAAGGTTTGTCAAAAAAAGGTGTTTTTTTTTTCTAATCAGTTTTTAGTTTTGTTGATCTTTTCTATTGTTTTTCTAGTCTCTATTTAATTGTTTCCCCTCTAATCTTTATTATTTTCATCTGCTAACTTTTGGTTTAGTTTATTCTTTTCTCCCTAAGACTTTTGTAGAGCTTATCAAATCCCTGCTCTTTTTGGTTTGAATTTACCAATCTAGCCTTAGCCTGGGAACCCCTCTACCATGGAATGACACAGCAAGAGGTTCACAGCATGAACCTGGAAGAGGACCTTCATCAGAACCTGACCATACTGGCACCCTGATCTTGAAGTTCCAGCTTCCAGTACTGTGAGTAGTAAATTCTGTTGTTTATAAGCCACTCAGTTTTGATTTTTTGCTATAGCAGCCCCCAAAGACTAAGGTAACTCCATTATGCATTATTGAACATAATCGAAATTAAAAACCTTTCTGCTTGAAGGACATCATGAAGAAAGTAGAAAGGCCACCCATCAAATGGGAAAGAAATTTTGCATATCATCTATCTGATGAGAAATTTTTATCTAGAATACATAAAAAATTGTTACAATTCAATAAAAAAGACAATCCAGTAATAAAAAAAACAGGCAAAGGAGCTGATTAGTTATTTCCTCAAAAGATATAAAACTGGCCAACCAGTACATGAACATCATTAGCCATCAGGGGGATACAACCAAATCTCAATGAAATACCACTTGACACACAATGGGAATGTTACAGTGAAAAAGACAAGTATTGGTGAGGATGTGGAGAAACTGGAACCCTCTTCCATTACTGGTAGAAATGTAAAAAGGTGTAGCTGCTCTGGAAAATAGTTTGCCAGTTCCTCAAAAGGTCAAACATAGAGTTACCATATAACCCAGTGATTAAACTCTAAGTAGATACTCAAAAAAAATAAAAACATAGGTCCATGCAAAAACTTGTCCATGAATGTTCACAGCAACATTATTTGTAACAGCTAAAAGTAGAAACAGCTCAAATGCTCATTACTAGATGGAAAAAATGTGTTATATCCATATAATGGACTATTACTTGGCAATAAAAAGGAATGAAGTACTGATACATGTTACAACATAGATGAAAACATTATGCTAAATGAAAAAGACAGTCACAGAAGACCAACTATTACATAATTCAGTTTATATTGGAATTGTCAAATGGTAAGTCCATAGAGACAGATAGAAAAACAGTGGTTGCCTAGGGAAGAAGGATTTGGGGGGCAATGGGGAGTACTAATGAATTTAGGGTTTCTTTGGGGGATATGATTAAAATGTTTTAAAATTGTGGTAATTGTTTTTTTTTTTAGATTTTATTTATTTATTTGACAGAGAGAGCATGCACACAAGCAGGAGGAGTGGCAGGCAGAGGCAGAGGGAGATGCAGATTCCCCACAGAGCATGGGGAGCCCAATGCAGGACTCGATCCCAGGACCCCGGGATCATGACCTGAGCCAAAGGCAGTCGCTTAACCCACTGAGCCACCCAGGCGTCCTAAAATTATGGTAATTGCTATACAACTCTGTGAATATACTAAAAATCACTGAACTGTACACTTTAAAGATTTTATTTATTTATTTCAGAGAGAGAGCGTGCACCATAACACCAGGGGTGGAGGCTCTAGAGTGGGAGGGAAAGAATCTCAAGCAAACTCCACACTGAGTGGGGAGCCTGAAGCGAGGCTCAATCCCACAACTCTGAGGTCATGACCTGAGCCAAAATCAAGAGTCAGTCATTTAACTGACTGAGCCACCCAGGTGCCCCTGACTTTTTTTTTCAAGATTCATTTATTTGAGAGAGCACATGTGTGGGAATAGGGGGAGGGCCAGAGGGAAAGGGAGAATCCTCAAGCAGACTTCCTGCTGAGCACAGAGCCCAATGTGGGGCTCAATCCCAGGATCATGATACCATGACCTGAGCTGAAATCAAGAGTCAGCCACTTAACTGACTAAGCCACCCTAGTTTAGGTGCTTTTAATTTAATCTTTTGTATCCTCAAGTTGTGTTGTTGTTGTTTTAATATGTTTAATCATGGACCTTTTTTTGTTTCATTCATCCCACCTGGGATATATTGTACTTCCTGGATTTGTGGGTTCCGTTTTCTTCAATTCTGGAAACTTTGCATTCATTATCTCTTTACATACTATCTTTTCTCCATTCTTTTTTTTTTTCCTTTTGACACTCCAATGAGAGTTATGTTAGACCTTTTCATTCTATCCCCCACCAATTTTCACTGAGGTAAAATTGAACATTAAAACTGTATATATTTAAGGAACACAACTTGGTTTGATATATGCATACATTGTGAAATGTCACCACAATCAAGCTAATTAACATAGTCATTCTACATACTATTCCTCTGTTGTATATGTGATTTATAAATATTTTCTTCTGGATGTACCTTGTCTGTTTATCCTCTTAATGTGGACTTTCACAGACCAAAGACTTTACTTTTAATGAAGTCCAGTTTTTCAGTTTTTCCTTGTATGGATTATGCTTCTGGTATCAGGTCTAAGAACTCTACCTAGCCCTCAATCCTAAAGATTTTCTCCTATGTTTCTTCCTACAAGTTTTATAGTTTTAATGTTTAAGTCTGTGATCCATTTTGAATTGATCTTCATAATAGGTTTGACAATTAGGTCAAAGTTCATTTTTAAATTTTCTTCCTTCTTGCTTTGTGTGTATATTGCTCTTTTTTTCCTAGGTTCTTGAGGTGGGAGCTTATTTTATTCATTTGGGATTCTTCTTCTTTTCTAATGTATTCCTTTATTGCCAAACAGTTTCCCATAGCACTGTTTCAGCTGTGTGCCATGAATTTTGATATTTTCTATTTTCATTCAACTTAATGTAATTTTCTAATTTCCCTTAAGGTTTCCTCTTTGACCCACAGTTTATTTAGAAGAGTGTTTAGTTTCTAAGTGTTTGGAGACTTTCCTGTTTTCTGTTATAAATTTCTAGTTTGATTCCATTGCGGTCAGAGAATATTCTCCACGTGATTTCAATTCTTTTAAATATTTTGAGGTTTATTTTATGGCCATGCATTTGGTATATCTCATTATATGCTCCATGAACATTTGAAAAGAATATGTTTTCTGCTGCTGTTGGGTCAAATGTTTCATAAATGTCAATTAGGTCCTGTTTGTTGCTGAGTTCTATAGTCTCTAAAGATGATAAAGCTGGAGAGGTATAGACCTGGAAACAGATTGGTTGAAAACTTGTGCACAAACTGGTTGTTCTCCCCCTTTACTTTTCCTCTCTTCTGTAATCAAATACACTGCAGAGGGGGTTTGATCTCTGGATAAACTGACCCAGGAAGGATGTGCAACTGCACAAATAAAGACAGGATTGAGGCATAGGCAGTCTGAGTGAAAAACCATACCCAGAACTGTGGGCCTCTCCTAACCCCAAACACCAGTAACTCAGGAGACTGGACCTAGTTTCTGCTCTAAATTAAAGAGCAAAGAAGAGAGCTCCCTAGCAGTCTTCTGGTGAAAAGGCTGGCTCTAATGTCTGCCAGTTGAGGAATTTCAACTTTTTTTTTTTTAAGATTTTATTTATTTATTTGACAGAGAGAGAGACAGCAAGAGAGGGAACACAAACAGGGGGAGTGGGAGAGGGAGAAGCAGGCTTCCTGCTGAGCAGGGAGCCGGATGCAGGGCTCAATCCCAGGACCCTGGGATCATGACCTGAGCCAAAGGCAGACACCTAACGACTGAGCCACCCAGGCGCCCTGAGAAATTTCACCTCTTGACTGCAGGCAAGGATTACCACACATTTCAGGAAAGTATCCCATGCAAAAGGAAGAAAAACAATTCAAGCTTTTTTGAAAAGAAATTTGATTTGGACATAAAAGACAAAAATGGACAAAAAAACTCTGAACAACTGTAATTACTCTGAGAGATTGAAAATTATATTGCATCCATAAATAAGAACAGAAAGCTATGAAGAAGGAAAAATTAGGCACAACTCAGGAATAGTCCTTTCAGCAAATACAAATGCCAGGAATAAAAAACCTGAAATGGAGAAGACTGCCAAAAACCAAAAAATATAAGAAAAATTCTCAGATCTGGAACCTACAGACTAAAAATCTCACCTATATCTAGCGTAAAAAATATTTAAAGATCCATGCCATAAGTCATGAAATTTCAGTACACTGGGGATATAAATAGCATTAAGTATTTGAACGGGAGACATAAGATTACACATAGAGGAACAGAAAACAATTGGTATTAGATTTGACAACATAAGCTACCAGAAAACTTTAAAGTGATGTTTCCGAGTTTTGAATAGTGGCAAAGTGTGAGAGTAGAGTTAAGACATTTCCAAACATTAAAGAACTAAGAAATTTAACACATGCATCTAAAGGAAACTGTTGGTAAAAGAACTTTAATGAAAATGGAAAATTAACTTAATTCCAGGAAACAGTAATCCAATTCAGGAAAACAATGAAAGTAAGTTTCAGGACAACTGTAGAGTCCAACTGAAGCCCCAGAATGGTAGACTGAGAGATTCTAATGGATATTTGAACAACTGAAAAAAATAATCTGTGGACATTTAACATAAATATGGAACATTTATCTGTGGAACATCTCTAAAATTTAAGAACAGGTACAAAGAAAACTAAATCCTTAATAAAGAAAAAATATCGGGGTGCCTGGGTGGCTCAATCATTAAGCATCCGCCTCCGGCTCAGGTCATGATCCCAGGGTTCTGGGATCGAGCTCCACATGGGGCTTCCTGCTCAAGGGGAAGCCTGCTTCTCCCTCTCCCACTCCCCCTGCTTGTGTTCCCTCTCTTGCTGTGTCTCTCTCTGTCAGATAAATAAATAAAATCTTTAAAAAAAAAAAAAAGAAAAAATATCTAGAAAATCTACTTGGTTTTGAATAAAAAATAATTTACATTATTATAAAACCACATATTATATAAATACCACAATAATTGAGATATAACCATATTTGGATGTGGTTAAGGAAAAGGAAGTTTTTTTGCTTTAAATGAAATATTGATTATTATACTGGACATTTTTATTACTAAAGACATTTTTCACTACTAAAATAAAACTGATCTTTTAGCTAAAAGTTTTCAAAGAAACTTGTATTATCCAAGACTGATTGAAAACATCATTGAATTCATTCAAGATTTCATCTAGGTACAGGTAAAAAAAATCAAAAACCAAAACCAAAAACCTAAACTAAAAAACCTAATCTACAGATGAATATTGCAAGTGCAGCTATAAGAGAAAATAAAGTGCCCTTCTTTTGTTTTATGAAGTCCTATTAATTTCAACTTCCCAATTATATACTCCTACAATCTTATCACTCAGAAATAACGATAATCTTACCTCTTCCTTTCCAATATTTTTTTGCCTATAATTATTTTACTCACTTAAATGCCATAGCATCACATTCTTGAGGGCACACTTAATGGCCAAGATTCCAACCATCAAAATCCCAACACCTAGTAACATAGTGATCCATGTTAGGGAGGAAAAATTTTCCTTTGCCTTACAAGATTCTTCTGGCTGGTCTAAGAATTAAATTGACATGAGACAGATTAACAGGAGATAAACATAAGTTTAATAACATGTATACTTCCTGTATACAAGGGAAAACTGAGTGACTCCCCCAAATGACCAAATTACCTTAATTACCATCTCCAGCTAAAAACAAAAGAAGATGCTGGGAGGTTACCAGGAAAAGCATAATAAACAAGGATAACGTTGTTGTAGAGATTTAAGTCCATGCCTTCTCCACTGATAACATTCTAGAGATTTAGGTACCCTCTTCTTGGTACAGTGGGGGAAACACCCTTACAATTGGAGATTTCCCTTATAAATGTAAATGTTTCTTTTACTTTTTTTAAGATTTTATTTATTTGAGAGCGCACCAGTGGGATGAGGGTCAGAGGGAGAAGCCGATTCCCTGCTGAGCAGGGAGCCTGATGTGGGACTTGATCCTGGACTCCAGCATCATGACCTGAGCGGAAGGCAGCTGCTTAACTACTGAGCCACCCAGGCGCCCTAAATGTAAATGTTTCTTACAAAAAGTAACTTCTAGGGAGTGCCTGGGTGGCTCAGTCGGTTGAGTGGCTGCCTTCAGCTCAGGTCATGATCCCAGGGTGCTGGGATCGAGCCCTGCATCGGGCTTCCTGCTCAGCAGAGAGCCTGCTTTTCCCTCTCCGTCTGCCTGCTGCTCTGCCTACTTGTGCTCTCTATCTCTCTGTCAAATAAATAAATAAAGTCTTTAAAAAAAAAAAAACTTCTCAGTTTTAGAGCTTCTCCTGTGTTTGCAGTTTCTTAAAAATAATCAGCCTAAAATACTCCTTATGCTAAAGAGACATATTTTGGGTGGCAAATTCTGCTCCCCTACACCCACAAACATAATGTCCATGGAAAGTAAGAAGCAGAAGTGCAGGCCTATCAAAACTATGCCAGAAATAACACACACTAGGGCTACAAAAGAGAAAAAATTTTTACCTCTACCCATTTTGGGTTTTCAGCTGGGGCTCTGTAACAAAAAAGATTAACAGAAGACAATTTATTAACATGTGTGTACATGTCATATGGGAGAAAACAAGAGTAACTCAAAAGTGGTGGCTTAGCATTCAACAAATAAGTTTGTAAAGAAATGACAGGATAAATTAAAGCAATTTTAGGCTCCCAAGGGTGGCAATCTGTGAAAGGAAACTAGTGGAGTAAGGTTGATTTGCAGATTCCTATGGGCTAAGAGTCTAGAGTTGTCTCCAATAAAGGAGAATGTATACCCTTCCTTTAGGCAGAAATGGCAGAGAGAGCTTTCCTGACTTTCATGCTTATAAATTCCCTTCAGTTCAAAATAATTTTTATGTCAAAAAGGTATATATTGGAGTGACATACTCTGGTTTCCTTCACAGCACAGTCACCTTCAACGATACACACAATTTGAGGCACTTCAGTTATAAAAGAAAGACCCCAAATGAAGTCACTTACCCCCCATAGAACATACCAACATTCACACTTTTAATTAATTAGCAATTGCAGTTTCAACCACTCCCAGAAATGTGACCTTTGGACAGCCCATCTAAAATTTCCTGATCAGGTAATCTGCAAAATAAGACTCTGACCTATTCCCTTCCCTCAAAAAGATGACCTGGTGGGTACCAACCCTTTATTTTCTTTTGCTATTAATTTCCTTGCCCCACCATCCTGCCTCTAAAACCTCCCATTCTGTGAAACTCCTGGGGATGTCTCTTTATTAGTAGGGATGCTGCCCAACTCACAATAGTCAAAGCCAATTAGATCTTCCGATTTATTCCGCTTTCATTTTTTTAATGCCACAAACCACAGAGAATTCAGAGATCCCTAAAGCTGGCATCACAGTCAGGCATAATCACACACAGTGTTCTCTGTGGTGCCTCTCTAGTCCTGCATCCAAAGAATGGCACATATGCGGGGAAATAGCTCCAAGCAGGAAAAAACACAAGCCAGTCTTCGATCACCCACTCAGGCACTCGAGGCACCACGCCAGTAGCTCAGGAAACGCCACGTGAACCATGAGCAGGGCACTGATACCAGTCAGGGTCATCGCTTCAAGCCTAAACGAAGATCTGAACAGTCCCCAAGCCGGGCGCAAGAATCCAACCTCTCTCACGGTGCCCCTTACCCTTCGCCCTACCCCCCAGTCCCCCAGCGGTTGTGGCCCCAGGAGCCTCCCCCACCTCAGTAGAGTCCGGGGTTCGGCTCCTCCCCGCCCCATCGCGCGCCTGCGTACAGAAACGGCAACTCCCCGGAGCCTCAAAGCTCGGCGCTCGAGGGCGGTGTTCGCGGCTCAAACGGGGGGTGGAGCCAAGAGCCAAAAGAGGAAAGCCAGAATACACAGCTTTTGTGATTTTGGACTACAGTTCTAACAAGGGAGCAGGCTTGGATTATCCTCGGTAGCACCGGTCGCTCACAGGGTCACCTTTACAGGCCTGAGGAACCCTGGCCCTGCCGGAACTCTGCTTCTCCACTCGGTCGGCCAGCGGAGGACCTGGCCCAATTCTCCCCCGCCAGCTCTCCCTGAAGAACCGAGGCACTTGCCCCCGCCCCCTGCGCGCCTGCGCACTCGGCCCGCGATAGGCGCTTTGGAAGCCCGCAGAGTTGAGGGCTCGGTGGTCCTCAGAGCTGGTGGCAGCACGGGTACGCGGAGCCAGGCTCTGCTGTGGCCGCTGCTTTTCTGAAGGAAACGTGTACGGGAAGGGGCAGATTCTGTGGACCGGACCGGGGGTGGGTCCTGGGGCCTCGGCCCACTAGGCGATTCCTCCCGAGTGAGGAGACCCGGACGGGGTGGGTTTAAACTCGTGCGGCAATAACTGTGCGGGGCCCGGTTTGTGGGCGCGGCCTATTATGCAGTGCGAGACCCTGCGGTCTTACGCACCTCGGTCTTCTCAACCACCGAGGCCCGGCCGCAGAGGGCAGTTGGAGGTGGAGCCCCAGAATAAAGATCCCCTGCAAAACGCTGGAGCTAGATTCAGGGCTGACCTCTGAGGTCCGGAGGACCCACTGGACAGAGGAAGACGCAGTGAGCCGTCCCACGGGGTGAGCAGTAGCGATGTCCGAACTACAGCGTACCCAGAGCTGCGAACCTGGACACGGGTGACCGCAAACCTTTCCTCGTTTGTCTCTCGTTTCCGTTTGTGCACGCCTGTGGCGGTTAGCGAGGGTCACGGGGCATGGAGGGTGGTTTCAAACCGATCAAGAAAAGCCTGGGATGTAATGAACACTATTTGCTTCCCCAGCCCGGCCAGTCTCCAGAGAAGGCCTTTGAAGTGAAACGAATCGCTGCCGCGCCTCGGAAAGCCAGGTTCTGTGTGAGTTTGTGCTGCTTCTTTGTTTCCGTGAAATGCATTTGATTTTCAGAACACTGGGCTTTTTGATTTTCTTCCCTTGGAATGTGCTGCTTAAGAATGGTCTCTATTCATTGATTTGGGCCTCAAGATTTCCCTACGTAGTTAACGGCGGGGGACCTAATTAATAGGTAACACTCGCTAGTGTTCATTTAATGCAGTTAGTTCATCGTATGCTATATATTCAGTTGCTTTGTGAGCACTTTTTCTTAAGGATTCTGATTATGGAAATACCCCGTTTGGAAGTCAATGTTCATGCTTTGTTTTCGACTGTGGTTTGTTAAGGAGTAATTTAGGGTTTGTTTAGATACCTTCAATGATTCCAGAATAGGGATGGGGATTTTTTTTCCAAGGAACTCCGTGATTGGAAATTTTGGGTACCAGCCAGATGTGGTTGGAGGTTTGGTAGCATGAGTTTGTTTTGCTTATTTTTGATAAATACAAAATGGTATATACTTAAGGTGTACAACAGGATGTTTCAGTATATGTATACATTGTGGAATGAAATGATTACCACAATCAGACCAATTAACATCCAACACCTCAGAGTTATTTTGTGTGTGGTGAGAAAACTTAAGATCTACTCTTAAATTTCAAATTTCAAGTATATAATACAGTAACCGTGCTGTACATTAGGTCTTAAGAACTTGTTCTTACGATTGAAAGTTTGTACCATTAGTTTGTTTGGGGTATGTTTTTCAATAGACTGAGGTATATAAGGTGTTTAAGAATTTTGAACCTAGATTAAAGGAATTTGAATCCTGCCTGCCACTTAAATCTGAGTGAGTTTGAGCAGTATTTCTGGTCCCAGTTTCTTTATCTGTAAATTCAGAATTACAATAGTATATACCTCACAGTGTGGTTTTAAAGATTACCTGAATTAGTATCTGTTAAGCTCTTAGAGGACTACCTGGCATATTAGAAGAGTGCTTAACTAATATTAGCTATTGGTTTTAAATGATGATTCTTAGTCATTCCCTATCAGCTTTCTGTATTCCCAAAAGTAATGAAACTCTGAGATTAATTAGGATGGATGCTTGCAAGCAGGAAATGAATCAGACACTCGAATGAACCAAAAGAGGGATTCTTTTTTTTTTTAAAGATTGTATTTATTCATTAGAGAGAGAGCGTGCTCGGGTGGGATGGGCATGGGATGGGGGGCAGTGGGAGAAGAAAACTCCCCCTGAGTGTGGAGCCTGGGGGGTGGAGGGATGGGGGGTGCTCTATCCCAGGACCCTGAGACCATGACCTGAGCCGAAATCAGATGCTTAACCCACTGAGCCACCCAGGTACCCCCCAAAAGAGGGATTCTTAACATGAAGTCTTTGGACTCAGTTATGGGTTTTCAGGACAACAAAAATCTAAGGTTATGTACAAGATTGTTGTATATATTTGTCAGCAGGTAATTCGGTGGAGAGGAAGTCTATCATTTCATGATATTATCAAAGTTGTATAAGACCCAACAAGATTGATTCTTACAAGTGTAGAATAAAAGTCTGGGATAACTAGGAATGACTTTTGGGATAATCTTTTATAAAAGTAGTATCCCATGCAATACTAAAAATTATGTTTATTAGTAATTTAGTCATCAGGAAAATATATATGTATATAATGTAATATTGAGAAATATTTATTATGAATAAAAATGTTTAAGAAATTGTTAAGTTACAGAACCATGAGAGACTATGGACTCTGAGAAAAAACTGAGGGTTCTAGAGGGGAGGGGGTGGGGGGATGGGTTAGCCTGGTGATGGATATTAAAGAGGGCACGAATTAAATGGAGCACTGGGTGTTATACGCAAACGATGAATCGTGGAACACTACATCAAAAACTAATGATGTATGGTGATTAACATAACATAATAAAATAAAAAAAGAAATTGTTAAGTTACATATGTATCTTGAACACGATTTATAAGATGCATTGCAAGGATTTAATAACTGGTGTATTCATTGGAGCCCAGGAGGGTTAAGCTCAAGTTATTGAGCAGCTGCTCTGAAATAAGCATTTCTTTTTCTGTCTCATAATCACTTTGGAAAAGCCCTGTGATCCTTCACAGAAGGATCTCAGGTGTTGATGAGAGACAATATTCAATTGGTAGGAATTATTTTTTCAGGGCGCCTGGGTGGCTCGGTTGAGCGACTGCTCTTTAAAAAAAAAAAAAAAGGAATTATTTTTTCAGTCACATTGATTTCCTGGTTGTTACCACTTACGTAGGCCTATTTAATCACAATTTTCTTTTTTTTTTAAGATTTTATTTATTTATTTATTTATTTATTTATTTATTTGAGAGAGAGAGAGAGCACATGAGAGGGGGAAGGGTCAGAGGGAGAAGCAGACTCCCTGCTGAGCAGGAAGCCTGATGCGGGACTCGATCCCGGGACTCCAGGATCATGACCTGAGCCGAAAGCAGTCGCTTAACCAACTGAGCCACCCAGGCGCCCTAATCACAATTTTCTTTTCTTTTTATTTATTTATTTATTTATTTATTTGAGAGAGAGAGAATGAGAGAGAGCACGAGAGGGAAGAGGGTCAGAGGGAGAAGCAGACTCCCCGCCGAGCAGGGAGCCCGATGTGGGACTCGATCCCGGGACTCCAGGATCATGACCTGAGCCGAAGGCAGTCGCCTAACCGACTGAGCCACCCAGGCGCCCCCTAATCACAATTTTCTTAATGACTACAAGGTACCCCATTCTCCCAACTCATTAAAAAATTCTTTTTAATGGGAATGGCTTTTTAAAACAATATTTCTGATGAAGTTAATGCAGGGTTGTGAAATAATAAGTAACTGAGGGACCTAAAAGAGAAGAAATTAAAATTATCCATGGTCTCAACATCCAAAAACAATCACTATTAATATTTGTAGCATATTTTCCCAAAATATTTCTACAAGTATATGTATTTTTGTATGTGGTTTTATTTATGAATAATGGGATAACCCTAATTGAAAATTTAAAAGGAATCAAGACCTCTAGTTATTAGTTTAAAAGAGACATTCAGTACCCTCATGGATTTTATGGATTCTATAATCATGGATGTATGGAGAAAGGCAAAATCCCAGCAGTTCCCTTCTTGTTTGAGAAATCTTCCAAGTAATTATAATTCTTACGATAGAAATGGCATTTAAATTGAGAGACTTAATTATAATTTAAAATTAATTTTAAAATGTCAGGATTGAAATATGGAGATTCCCCCCATCTACTGATGTTTGTTTCACATTAATTATTTAAAATAACTAATTATATTATATACTGTTTTATAAACCGATTTTTTTTTCTTTCAGTGTATCTTGAATACTTTCTATTCCTTAACTGTTCTCTAGAACTTAGCAATTCATAATTAATTTAGTATTCAGTATTTTATGGATGTTTTATAAATCATTTAAGAAATCAGCTATTGGGCAGTAATATTCAAACTGCCTGAGCAATTCCTTTGACAGGCTTTCTCTGTGATATTACTTACCTAACTTTTCACTTCATGGTCATGTAGGATTTCAGAGAGAGGAACACTAAGGAATACGGCATTGATTTTTACCAGGTGGGTTACAGGTGATACTCTGAAGTGCTTGGCTGAATTTCTGAAGGATTCTTACAATATGAAATAGACCACTGTGCTATTTTATGCCAAAAGCTTCATTCATCCTCCTGATCCTTTATTTGGGTGAGAGTTTGAGAAATGAATTAATGATAATTTCCTAGAAAACTAAGCTTACAAAAAACAAAATTATTTTAACCTCAGCAAAGAGTGACTAAAACTAAAAATTCAGAAGTCGTAATATCAGCACGCTAAATGTATGGAGTTTAAATACCAAAAGAAATAGCTAAGAGAGGCTGGTCTCTAGATTTGGAAGCTAGGGAAAGATTAGCATGGATGGAACTTTGGGGCTTTTTGTAATATAATATTCCTTGCAGAGCTATTTTAAATTTATGTCCACGTATAAGTGATATAAGCTTTTAGAGAACAAGATAAAGATCACCTGGGATATCATCATCAAGGTAACACAATAAAATTTTATTCTAACTCCATTCACAGACTTTCATAAACCTGCATATACATGCATGTGTATGGATGTAGTTTTCCTGTCAAACACACAATCACAGTACAAAACTATTTCCTAACTTACCTTCTCCCAGCGATTTGTAGTGACCATCTTTCCACAACATCAAATAAGAATTTTACCTTCATTTTTAGTGTTTTTTTATTAAAAAGTTATTTTTTTAATGTTTGTTTATTTTTTTATTAACCTCTACATTCAATGTGGGGCTTGAACTCATGACCCTAGATTAAGAGTCACGTGCTCTTCCAACTGAGCTAGCCAGACAACCCCATTTTTAGTGGGTTTTTAGTGCCATTGTGTGAAAGCACGGTAATTTATTTAACCTGCTAAAGGATATTTAGGTTCTTTCTAGCTTTTTTTGTCCCATTATAAACACCTTCCAACATTTTTTCATTCTTTCTACAACATACCATGAGTGTCTATTTCTTAGTAATAAGAAATATTATCAGTTTTTCATATCTGTCAATCCAGTTCCTTTAATATGCATTTCCTTAGTTACTAGTGAGTTTTAACTAATGAGTTATTTCTACTTTCTAGAGAGTTAGTCATGCTCAGGTTTCACAAATCACTTCTTCCAGCCTGAGTACCAAGAGAGATGGGTTGATAAATGAGATTGTGCAAGCAGTACTGATGATTCTGAACAGGCAAATGGTGACTGGTGAGCTCAGGGTGGTAGTGCACCCTTCCCCCAAGAAGGGATCCCAGTGTGCAAGTATAGTTTTGCCATGGTAGAGGCTGCTAGTGTGGTCTATGCAGGTAGTTCTCAAATTGTGTCATTTGGACCAGCAACATCAAGTATCACTTGGGAACTTTTTAGAACTGCAAATTCTCAAGCCCAACTCCAAACCTCTACGAAATGCCAAACTCTAAGAGTGAGGCCCTGCAAACTGTGTTTTAATAAGCCCTCCAGGTGATTCTGATGTACACAAAGTTTAATTATTGAACTTTGTTGCCCCTTATGATGACCTGTCAGAAATTTTATAAAATCTGAGTGGGATTTAAAATCCTGATTCTCAGGTCACACTCTGTACTAATGAAATAAAAATATTTGGGGGATGGGAGCCAGGCATCAGTATATTTTCAAGATCTGCAGGCAATTCCAGTGTCTAGCAAAGTTTGGGAAATTCTTATCCATAGTATTTTCTGTTTTCAGGTTTAGGGAGGCCAGCCACATTCCTGAGTCTTAGAAAGAAGTTCTGGGTCAGATGATGTAACAACCACTTCTCAGCTGGGAAGGTGGGAATGGAGGGAGATGGATCTGCTCAGGACAGGCCTGGGCAGCCCATGCTCAGGTCCAGCTCAGCCTCGCTGGGGTAGGGGACTGACTGGAAACCCTCCTGCTGAAGTATCTGGACATGAGCTTCCATGCAAGTGTCTGCTCTGTGTCTGTCCTTGTGCAACTGATTTTCCTGTGGTTTTGAGGAGGACATATATTTTTTCTAAACTACCTCCTACCTCTCATTGTCTGTGTGTTGGAGGGGGGGAGGAGTGTAGGAAGGGAGAAGTAGTGTGACATTTTAAAATTTGGAGTTCTGAGGCAATTTCGTTCTTACGGCTTTACCTTCTTACCCCAGCTCTAGCTTCTGTGGACTCTACTTCTCCAGCAAATGACCTTTGAGGAAAACTGACCAGTTTTTACAGTCTGAAATCATGGCTCATGTAAGTTGGTGTTTCTGTTCGAAGTGCTGTAATTTTTTTCAGGTTATATGACAACTCTCGTTAGATATCCTGAAACTTCCTAACAGAGCCCCATCCGACAGCTTCTCCCCAGTCTTTCCCATTCTAGTAAGGGATGGAACCAGGCAGCCCAGGCCCCCATGTACCTCACTCTTTTCTACCCATGTCCATGTGTCTATTGACCAAATTACTCAGTGTATTGACTGTGTGTTCAGTCTTTGTCTGGAGCAGAGATAAAATAGAATTGAAGTCCTTAGAGGGAATTGTTTGATCTGAGGCTCTCAGTAATGGAGAACACTAGAGCAACACTGTCCAAAAGAATTATAATGTGAGCTACCTATGTAATTAAAAATTTTCTAGAAGTTGCATATTTAAAATATAGAATTAGTGCCTTCTTAAAGGCAGTAGGCAGCATGTAAGTCTCATAAAAAGTATAGAATAATATGCAAGGCACTTTACATAATCTTGAACTTTTTCGTAGTCATATTAAAAAAAGTAAAAAATAACACATGCAGTTAGTTTTAATGTTTTATTTAACTCAATATAGCACATATATATATACCCAAAATGTTATCATTTCAAAGTGTAATCAATATTGAAATTATTGAGATTTTATTTTTTTTTTATTTCTAAAGTTTTTTATATCTGGTATGTATTTTTGAATTACAGCAGATCTAAATTTGGACTAGCCACAGTTTAAGTCCTCAGTCATCACGTGTCTAAGCCAGCATATTGGACATTGCAGCTTCAGAGATTTTGTGTAACCTGAATTCTAAATGTAACTTAATATATTTAAAAGTATAGAAATACCTAAATACAATCATTCCTAAGTCTAACACAAATGGACTATTTTTTAGTAAATTAAAAATATTCAGTAAAGTATTTGTTACAACAAAGAAAAATGCTAATGATATAGTGATGAAGTCAGGTCTGGAAGAAATTAATTTTATAGAAACTACTTTTTAAAAACAGATTTCATGTTTCATTTGGAGGAAAAGAAATTCATCAGTTTTTTGTTTTTTTTTCCTAATTCTTAAAGGAAAAGAGGTTAGAATAAAGCACATTTATTGAGAATTTTTTTATAGGCCCACTTAGGCCCTTTGCGAGCGGTGTTCTTATGAACCCTATTTCAGTTAATTGTGAAATTCTGATTAACTATGTGAACATACCTAGAAATAAGTAAAATTAGGTATTCCATGGTACATAGGAAGTTTTTTCTTTAGCAGTGGTTGGCAAACTACAGCTTGTGAGCCAGATTCATCCCTTGGCCTGTTTTTTCCAGCCTTTGAGTTAATTATGTTTTGAAAGAATTGTTTTAAAAAGGAAGGGAAAGGGGAAGGATATGAAACAGATCACAAGTGGCTTGCAAAAGCTTAAATATTGGCCCTTTAGGGAAATGAATAATTTTAGAAATAATACATGGGTTTGTCATTTCAGCATTTGGTGATGTTCAGAGATGTGGCTGTAGACTTTTCTAAGGAAGAGTGGGAATGCCTGAACTCATATCAGAGGAATTTGTACAGAGATGTGATATTAGAGAACTATAGCAACTTGGTGTCAGTGGGTAAGCTTATCTGTGTCATATAATTTAGAAATTCACAGGGCTGAATTTCACGGCTGTCTTTCTAGAAATTAGCTGAGTATCTGCTTTATAGTTGGGAATAGGCACCTTATAGCTAATAAGCAATTAAATAGCACCTTTAGCTTCCCCCATAATCCAGTGACCTTTATGTCTTTCTGTGCCTTTTCTGTTAATTGCTCCTCTTTAATGACAGCTAGATACAAATTCTTAGACACTCACAGCAAAACCATTGTTAAAGAAATCTGGTTTCTTATTGCTATGCATGGCATATTATCTGTTAGTTTACTTGCAGTGTGAGTAGGAAGACTATAGAGGTGTCTGGCTCCACATATCTATTTAAAAAGCTTATACAATGTATATGTTGCTGGTTTGAATCAACAGTTTGTTAAAACTCAAGTGGACACATTCAATTTACCACAGCAGAAATACTACCTTTTAATTGATTTATGATTAAAAGTTTAAAATACATGAATTTTGCATTTAATATTGGATGTATATCCTGGTTAGAAACTATTTTCCTCTTAGCAAAATAGCAAAATACCTAATAAAAGCATCTAATAAGTGTATATATATAATATATATATATATATATATAGTGTTTACTATGTACTAAGCACTCATCCAAGCACTTTACATTTATAAAATCAAACCTCACAGCAGTCCAATGGATAGACATAATACTCCTTTTTACAGCTGAGAAAACTGAGGCCATAGCAACCCAAGTGGTAGAGGCAGGATTTGAAACCAGTATTCTCAAATCATTACTTCCTCAAAAAAAAAAAAAAACCCAAATCATTACTTCTCTCAAGAGAGGGACTCTTGTATGAGTTTAAATTAAAATAAGACAATGTTCCTACTCCTCTGTTCTTGTTATTCCTTGTGACCCTGAAGTAACACTAATATGAATGTGTTTCAGTCCCGTTACTCCTCTTTGTTCTGAGAGCTCTATCAAGTTAATTCTTTCTTTATTATGTACCATTATGTTTTTTCAAGCAGGGTGTTCCATTTCTAAGCCAGATGTGATTACCCTACTAGAGCAAGGGAAAGAACCCTGGATGGTTGTGAGGGATGAGAGAAGAAGAAGGAGCCTAGGTGAGTAAGTGCTAATCAGGCAGAGATATGTGGTTATCTGTGTCTGCAGGCACAGGCTGCTGGTTGGGAAGGTAACTCACCCCATAGATGTTGATAATGAAGAGAAGACCTGAAACCTGGGAAGAAAACAGATCTCAGCATAGCCAGCAAAGAAATTTCACCTATACTTCCACTTACCACTTGTTTCTTCACTCTCCCATCTCCCTGTCATTTCAGTGGGGGGAAACTTCATAATGGCAACCATTTTACCTGTATTTTGGATCTGATTCATTTCTGGTTCATCTTTTATATATATATTTCTCCATTGTTCTCTTTTCATGAAGTTTACTTTGTCGTAGGGAAGTCATACAATACACAAATAAGCAAATGGATTACCAAATATCGTGAAATGATTAAGTTATGAAGAAATGTAAGTAGGGTAAGAATATGGAGAATTATGATGGATGAATGGGGTAACTTTAGATAAGGAGGTCAGAGAAGAGGAACCAGTTGTAAGACACTCCAGCTGGTCAAAAATGGAATCATTTGACTATACACATAACTGCAGTGTATTGTAACACATAAAATATGCTTAATTCCATAAATTCTTAGTGATACTAATAGCAAATTGTTCACCATTGGAAACTACTAGAGATTTAACTTATTTGGGAAATAGAAAGGAAAAGAAGTATTCTTTATAAGAAGTATTTTTTATAAGAACTGTACCAATATTAGATAGAGGGATGTTTTTCTTAATAAAAGTATTCAGGGCGCCTGGGTGGCTCAGTTGGTTAAGCGACTGCCTTCGGCTCAGGTTATGATCCTGGAGTCCCAGGATTGAGTCCCGCATCAGGCTCCCTGCTCAGCAGGAAGTCTGCTTCTCCCTCTGACTCTCCCCCCTCTCATGTGCGCTCTCTCTCTCTCTCTCTCTCATTCTCTCTCTCTCAAATAAATAAATAAAATCTTAAAAAAAAATATTTAGTGAATAAATGAAAGATGACAATTAGAATATTACCATTTTGGAACCCATAATGAACAACTGGATCTGGGCATTAAATATCAAATTAAACATTAATAACATCACAGAAATAGAGACAATCAGACGTATTTCTTCTTTGTTTTTTTTTTTAAAGATTTTATTTATTTATTTGAGAGAGAATGAGAAAGAGAGAGAGCATGAGAGGGGGGAGGGCCAGAGGGAGAAGCAGACTCCCCGCTGAGCAGGGAGCCCGATGTGGGACTCAATCCTGGGACTCCAGGATCATGACCTGAGCCGAAGGCAGTCACTTAACCAGCTGAGCCACCCAGGCGCCCCAGACATATTTCTTCTAATGAAAGGATACAGTATCACCTATGAAGTAACTTTGCCAATAAAATTGGTCCTAAGTCTGATGAGGTTTCTAAAGCCAACTACCAATTTATGGGAAGAAGATAGAGGAACATATGTTCTACTGCACCTTGGGATAATAGTCAGCAAAATTAAGAAATGGGCAATGCTATAGGGTCAAAAAACAGTTTCTTCAACAAATAAATTACAAGGGAAATCGAAAGAAAGCAGGAAAACCTTTAGATTAAAAGACATATAAAAGACCTGTCAGCCAGTTGTACTCTCTGGACTTTTTTGGGGGATCAATTTACTATTTTTAAATTGTTTAAAATTTTATGTTTGAGATTAGAAGTATAAACACTTATTTTTTATAATCTTAAAGAATTACTGTTCATTTTTTTAAAGATTTGAATAATGGTATGATTAGAGATAAATCCTTTAAGTAGAAAAAATTAGTATATGGGATTTGCTTCAAATAATGTGAGGAAAGTGGATTGGGGTGTGCATTGGCCTGGATTGGGCATGGGTTGGTGGTTGTTGAGGCTGGGTCATAGATGCATGGATATTCATTATACTGTTCTACTTTTGTGTATATTAGAGATACTCTGTAGTAAAGTTTTATTTTAAAGTTATTGGGAGATAAAAGGATAAGAAAATGAGACATGAGACAGTGGTGAAAATAAGTATATACAAGTCTTGGAGAAATTCTGCCATAAAAGCAGACACATGGGATACATGAAATGTCTTTTAAGATGTGAAGTATTAGGGGATGCCTGGGTGGCTCAGTCAGTTAAGCAGCTGCCTTCAGCTCAGGTCATGATCCCAGGGTCCTGGGATTGAGTCCCGCATCGGGCTCCTTCTCCCTCTGCCTGCAGCTCCCCCTGCTTGTACTCTCGCTCACTCTTTCTCCCCTACGCTCTCTCTCTCTAGCAAATAAATAAAATCTTAAAAAAAAAAAGATGTGAAGTATTAGAACGTATTTATATGTTGATGGGAATGATTTCAAAGAGAGGAAAGTTGATGGAGGAGAGAGATAGGATAATTTTGTAAGGAATGGCCTTCAGTAGATGGGAAGGAGTCAGCCAATTTATGAAGAAAACTCATGCGTATGACAAGGATATGGACACAGGTTGGTTGAATAACGTGAAGGGGAGAATACATGTTTTCCTTTCAAATGCTTCTGATTTCTTGTTGAAATAAAGAGATTATCAGCAGAATGTGAGGATTATTTAGCATTTTATTGGAATTCATTATGGATTATTCAGTATGTAGTCAGTATTGATTCTCAGAAATATAACTCTGTGGTCATAGGGTTTTAATATTTACAGATTTCTTTTAATACATTAACCCTGGTGTTAATGTGACTAAAACTGCCTCTATCATAAATATATATCCCATATCATCTTGTATCAACAAAGGAAAAAAGGTGATTAAAGACACCACACCTTAGGAAATGAATTTTGTGACCAGGTAATATTCTCCTCATTTTCTTTTTAATGAAAGCTGATACCCTGGAAATGGAAATAACATTTCGCCTTTTATATTGATCCAAGAGGGGCTAATATTTTGCTTGCACATTAGCATATTTTACTAAAGTTCCAAACTAGTGTTTGGTTTATTAATTTTAAATGGTTAAATATTTTACATATATCTTAAAAGTTGTAACATTAACATTTCTTACCATAGGCCAATCTTTTGATACTTAGTTTGGCTTTTTGTTTCATTGTAGGTCCAGCCAATTCTTTCTTGATTAGATCACACATATAATGGGAAGGCTATATTTCTAGTTTCAGTTTAAAGTAGAACAAGAACCTGAAGTATTCAATGTTGTTTTTATAGAAATGATTGTCTTAGTTGCTTGCAGTGGTAAGAATTGGCATAAACAAATTTGGGAACAAATATGGCTGACTTTTTGTTTATACAAATCATAAGATTACAGCTCAGTGTTCATGCTATAGTCTCCTAGGTGAGAATATTCAAAATGCAAGGTCTTAATCTGGCATATCTTTTAAGTGGTGGGGGCATATATGAGAGTGTCAGGTTCATTATATCCACATTGGGAATGTTTTGTTTTTTAATGGAAACCTCTACGTTTTATAGGATGAGTTTTTTTACTTTTTAAAGATTTTATTTTTAAGTAATCTCTATACCCAATGTGGGGCTCAAACTTAAAACCCTGAGATCAAGAGTCACATGCTTCACCAACTGAGCCAGCCTGGTTCCCCTATAGGATGAGTTTCATAACTTGTTCTACTTTGTGGGTTTGTGTGTGTGTGTGTGTGTGTGTGTGTGTGTGTGTGTGTGTGTGTGTGTGTGTGTGTGTGGGAGAGAGAGAGGGGGTGAATATGGACATTTTATCTTATTTTTGTGTATATACTTGTTTTGCATATTGAGTGCTCATCTCCTTTATTACTATTTCCATTGTTTAATATTTCTTATATCAATTTATATGGGCGTTTATGCTGTCAACACTTTCTCATTTTTCTTGCAGATGTTTCAGCTTTATTTTTATTTTGACCATGACTTTTCCTTTTTTATGTTTGTTTTTTTTTTAATGACTTTCCTTTTACATTACTGGTCTTTACTTTTTAACTTACAAGTAAATCCTTTGAACTTACCATCTTATAACCTTTGTCATATCTTTATGGCTGCCTACTTATTTGCTGCCATTATTATTTAGCTAATTACTGGTCATTTAATATATCATTTCCATCTTATTTGTCTTAAGCCTTAAATTGACTTTTTCCTGAAGATCCTTACAAGTTGCCAAAGTTTTTTATTGCTTTCTTAGGTAGGGAAATGGAAACAGAGAGAAAGGGGAAGAGAGAGAAAGGGAAAGCGGGAGGAAAGAGGGAATTAAGGGGAAAAGGAAATACTCATTTACCTGTCTCTGCTCATATTTTATATACACTATTTAAATCATTATTGCCTTTAATGTTTTTAACATATCTTTTTTTTTTTTTTTAAGAGAGAGAGCATGTGCATGTGGTTGGGGTGGGGAAGGGCAGAGGGAGAGAGAATCTTAAGCAAGCTCCACATTCAGTGCAGAGCCTGACACAGGGCTTGAGCTCACGACCCTGAGATCATGACTAAGATGAAATCGAGTGTCAGACGCTTAACCGACTGAGCCACCCAGGCACCCCAGTATATCCTTTTCTAAACAAACTTATTGAAACATAAATACCTACCAAAAAACCTGAAATCATAAGCAAACAGCTTACTGAATTTTCACAAAGTAATCACACCCATCTGACTAGCACAGAAATAGAGGTTTGCTAGGATATTAGAAGATCCCTCCTAATTCCTTCCAGTCTTTCCTCCCCACCAAAATTAACCACTATCTTGAATTTTAACAACTGTATAGATTTTACCATTTTCGAACTTCATAAATATGGAACTATACAGTATATATTCTTTCATGTTTGTCTTTGTTTACTCATCATTATGTTTGTGAGATTGACCTATGCTGTTGCATGTACTTGTAGATTACTCATTTTCATTGTTATACAGTATTGTGTTCCTACAATATGTTTTAATTTGCATAGTAATTCTGATGAACACTTGGATTCTTTCCAGTTTGGGCATATTAAAAATAGTGTTCCTGTATTACAGGTTCTTAAAAATACCATTTTCTTTTTGAAAAGTAGTGAACTCTTATTGTAAAAATTTTGAGAAAATATACATTTGAGAAAAATCTCTTTGCTCAGAATTTTATTAGCTTGTTACTATGATATAAACTCATTCTTATGCTGAAAAATCACTAAAATACTCCCTAGGTAAAACCTAAATGGCATTGGCTTTGAGGACCTTAGGGAGAATATAGAGAAGCGTATGAAGGAACAAAACAGGTTGAGTATTTGTAACATAGATATGTGTAGTTATATAAACTGAAATAAAGATAAAGTAGAACCTCTCACTACCTTGTGAAAACAGAGTTTACTCATGACTATGCAAAGTAGAAAATGAGTTGTAGTGGAGATATCTAAGTGAAAGTAGACAATGGGAAAGATAATCACATGTAAAGAAATCACCATTTTTCATTTATATATTTGAGATAGCTTAGATGTGCTGTTGTTTCCCATCTGTATAGGAAGTAATAAAAAATATTAAATCAGTGTAGTAAGGTATAAGATTAGCAGCAAGGGAACATATGTAAAAACTGTTAACTAATTATGAGAATTTAATAATTAATAGTTACTATATGCCATGGGTTTGTTATTCAGTGGTAAATGAATTGTTTCTGCCCTTGGGAAAGTTTAAGGTAAGAAAATAAAAAGAATAAAAAAATAGGAAAATTTATGAATATGTATGTAACAACAAAATTGAAAAAATGTTAAGAAATAAGAAACAAATTACTTGGATAGAAAGTAAAGGATATAAAGTAGATGAAGTCAGCAGCGTGGGTCTGATTTTTAACATGGTACCTAAAGGATGAAAGGAACCCAACTATGTAGAGAATGCAAGTTGGCAGTTCTGGGAGATTTAATAGACAGTGAAAAGCTCTAAGAAATGGAAAGATAATTACATATTCTAGGAGCTGAAAGGAGGCCAGTGGAATAGGAATATAGGGAAGAAAGGGGACAATGACTTGAGATGATATGGTAAACAAAAGCCATGTTATTCATGGTGAGATGTTTGTACGTTCTGTTTAAAAGGAGTAATTATTTAAAAATTTAAGTGAAGATTCTCAAACTTTGATCTGCACCCAAATACATGATTACTTTAGAGATTCTTAGCTCATTTACTTCAACTGAGCTTTATTTTCTTTTTTTTTTCTATTATAAAGTTTATATTTGCTGGTTTATTTTTTCTAGAATAAGAAGATAGCATGTATTTATCTTTTCTTGCAGATTTAGAATCCAGATATGACACTAAAAGGTTATTTCAAGAAAAGGATATTTATGAAATGAATTTATCTCAGTGGGAGATAATGAGAAGAATTAGAAGTTGTGGCCTTGAAGACTCCTTTATCAGAAAAGATTATAAATATAAAAAGTTTGAGGGACAAGAAGGTCCTCAAGAGGGATATTTCAGGCAAGTGAAAAAAATGCCCAGTTACAGAAAACTCACATCTCTTACTCTGTATCAGAGAATTCATAATAGAGAGAAACCCTACGAATGTGGGGACTGTGGGAAGGCCTTTAGGGTGCGCCAACAACTTACTTTCCATCAGAGAATTCACACTGGTGAAAAACCCTATGAATGTAAAGAATGTGGAAAAGCCTTTAGACAGTGTGCCCACCTTAGTCGACATCAGAGAATTCATACTTCTGACAAACTCCTCGAATGTAAAAAATGTGGAAAGATCTTTACATGTGGTGCAGATCTTCGAGTACATCAGAGAACTCATATTGGTGAGAAGCCCTATGAATGTAAGGAATGTGGAAAGGCCTTCAGAGTGCGAGGACAACTTAATCTCCATCAAAGGATTCATACTGGTGAGAAACCCTATGAATGTAAGGAATGTGGGAAGACCTTTAGACAGTATGCACACCTTACACGACATCAGAGACTTAATATTGCTGAGAAGTGCTACGAATGTAAGGACTGTGGGCAGGCTTTTTTGTGTAGTACAGGCCTCAGAGTACATCACAAACTTCATACTGGTGAAAAACCCTATGAATGTAAGGAATGTGGAAAGGCCTTCAGAGTGAGACAACAACTCACTCTCCATCAGAGAATCCATACTGGTGAGAAACCCTATGATTGTAAAGAATGTGGGAAGACCTTTAGTCGTGGTTATCATCTGACCCTCCATCAGAGAATTCATACTGGTGAGAAACCTTATGAATGTAAGGAATGTCAGAAGTTCTTCCGTCGTTACTCAGAACTTATTTCACATCAGGGTATTCATATTGGAGAGAAACCCTATGATTGTAAGGAATGTGGGAAGACCTTTAGACTGTTCTCACAACTTACTCAACATCAGAGTATTCATTTTGGTGAGAAACCTTATAAATGTAAGGAATGTGAGAAGACTTTTAGACTGCTATCACAACTTACTCAACATCAGAGTATTCACACTGGTGAGAAGCCCTATGACTGTAAGGAATGTGGAAAGGCCTTTAGACTTCATTCATCCCTTATTCAACATCAGAGAATTCATTCTGGTGAAAAACCATACAAATGTAAGGAATGTAAAAAAGCATTTAGACAACATTCCCATCTTACCTACCATCAGCGAATTCATAACGTAACTAAATAACTATAGGAAAGTCTTCCACTGTGAATTTTGTGTTAAGGGGCATTAAAAGATAAATTCTAGGGGAAGTTTTTGAATACAGTAATCCCTTTGGCTTCATGCTTACAACTAAGCTAAATAAGAGGTTTTATTTGAAGGAAAGGGTATATTAATTTCATGAATTTGTAGAAGCCTTTCCTCAGCATCAAAAACGATGTTAAACTTCAGGAAACTTGTTCTAGAAAGAAACTCTTAAAGGAGTAAATATAGAAGAGCTTTTGATCTTACCCTATTATATCACCTCTGTCTTCCTGTCTGTATAATATACATATGGAGGTTGCTAGGACACTAACTCATTCCAAAAATGATAATTGAAAGGAAAGTCATTTAGCCTGCATTTCCTATTGAACTGTATTTTAGGGCAACTAGAAGTTGATGAGTTAAAGTTCTTTGTTAGAGTTTTGTAGCACATAATGAAATAATGGATCTAGGCACAATTCCCAATAAAGGTTAAGACCAGTGTAGGTACCCACTGATCGATTTTAATCTCATGAAAAATAGGATAAAACACTTTGTGCCCCCTAATGTGTTACAATAAGGCTGACGCATCTTGCCCAAAAATATTGAACCTGAATCTAAGCGTCAAGATCTAACTTCCACTTTAGAGAAAATTCAGGGAACAGAAGAACATGACACAAGCAATTAAACTAATCTAAAATGTGGGTAATTCTACAAGAGGAATAACCTGAGTTCTCAAACGATAAAATGGCATTGAAAAAGGGGAGGCGGAACTCTTAGATATTAAGAGAGTCTGAAGAAATGTATACCAATCAAATGCAATGAATTAGATTCACAAGTTGAACAAACATGTAAAAAGGACATTTTTATGACAATTAGGGAAATGGGAGTATTGACAGTATTAGATAATATTTAAAAATTATGTTTTTGTTAGGTGTGATAATAGCATTGTGGTTATGTAAAAAGGTAAGTTTATACACAAGATGATAATGATGTCTGGAACTTTTTAAAAATGCTCATGCAAAAGGAAAATAAGGATGGATACAAAGTGATGGTAAGATGAGTCTTGGGTACATGGTTTTTGTTTATTTTGTTTTTGCTAATTTCTCTACTTTTATGTATTTCAATTTTCCCATAATATTTTAAAGATAAAATTAGCTATGGAATTATAACCCAATTGAAGTAAATGATTTTTTTAAATGACTACATATCAAAATTTGTGGATGTTGTCAAAGCTCTGCACATTGGGATATTAAATATGCTATACCGTATTTGGGAAATAAAAATCGAGGGTCCAGATTTTATCTAGTTCACCTATTGCTACCTCTGTTATCATGCCTGTCCCACAGTATTTCATATGTTTTAAAAAATGAGTTTAAAAAGCAATTACTACAACCAAATATGGAAATTAATGGAATAGACCTTCATTGTCTAATAAGATAGTTGCCAGCAATATGTTGCGCACTCAAAATTGAGCACTTGAATTGTGGCTAGTTCGAATTAAAATGGTGGTAAGTGTAAAATACACATGAGGTTTTGAAGATTTAGTTTTTTAAAAAGAATGTAGTGTATTCTGTTTCTCACAACATTTCTCTGCTGTGATATTCAGTGGGTTGCATTATTACATAATAGAGAACCCAATTTAAGTGTCTTTTCTTTTCCCAAGTAGCATGTTTGAATACTGAGGTCTTGGTTCTACCCTGAGTCATGCTTCCCGCCCCTCTCATGAAACACAGGTAACCTGTGTTTACAGCTGAGTAGTTTTCTCAGATGGTTTTTAGCTCGTAGATGTTTTGGGATCCCAAGGCCCTTTCACCCTGTACTGTTTCTATCCCATTAAGTTCAAGCTTGCAGTGCTGCAAGTAGTACACTTGTCTTAAAAACTGTATTTTCAGTGGATTTTATTAGGGGTCACTCAGACAAAAGATCAACAGGCTTTTCTCTGTATTGGGCTCCCTATGAGGCTGCTGTGGAAAAATGACTGAAATTCTTAGAAGCCCTGTTGTTTCACAGAAAGGATAATAACGTTCATCATTATTCTGAGACTACATTTTCAGGACAGTACCATATATTTGATTTTTTCTTTCCCTCTCAGGCCCAATTATAACTTTGAAAACACTTTGCTATCTGGAAACACTGCCATGGAACCCTTTATATATCCTTGAAATTCTACTTGAAATATGCACCAGTTGATATAATGAGTAAAATGTGATTTTTTCTCTTTTCCTCTGTTACGATGGATTATCTTCATGAATTTCCAAATATTGACCAAACCTTACATCACTGGAATAAACTCCATTTGTTTGTAGTGCATACTTCACATATATGTAGTACATAAATATATTGCTGGATTTGCTGTGACTACTATGATTTGCTAATATTTTGTTGAGGATTTTTTTTTTCTTTTTGAGGATTTTTGCATCAGTGTTCATGAGGATTACTGGCCTGTAGTTTTCTTTTATTCAACTGTCTGCCTCATTTTGCTAACATGGTGATGGTGGCCTCATAAAATGGGTTTCGAAGTATTGCCTCCTTTCAATTTCTGGAAGAGGTAGTGTAGAATCATTATTATTTAAATGTTTGGTAGAATTTTTCAGTGAAACCATTTGGGCCTTGAAATGGATTGAATGTGTCTCCTCAAAATTCATGTGTTGACATCCTAACCCCTAATGTGATGACAGGAAGTGGAGCCTTTTGGAGGTAATTAAGTGTTGATGATGGATCCCTCCTGATTGAGATTAGTCCCCTTATCAAAAGGATCCCAGAGAGCTCTCTTAAACTTTTCTGTCATGTGAGGACACAAGAAAATGGCAGTCTTTATTTTGGAAGAGGGTTCTTGCCAGAAACTAACCGTGCTGGCACACTGATGTCAGACTTGCAGCCTCAAGGAGTGTGAGAAATTTGTTTATAAACCACCCAGTCTATTGTACTGTATTATAGCAGCCCAAAATGAGTAAGACAGAAATTGGTACCAGAAGTGGGGTGTTAATGTAACAAATACCTAAAAATGTGGAAGTGGCTTTGGAATTGAGTAATAGGTAAGGGCTGGGAGAGTTTTTAGGTGCATGCAAAAAATAAGGACATTAATGGCAATTTTGGTGATGCTCAGAAGAGAAAGCTGAAAGAAAACTTCAGTCTTAGAGAATACATTATTGACAGAATGTTGGTAGAAATATGGATGGTAAAGGCAGTACTGATGAGGTCTCGGATGGAAGTGAGTAACATGTTATTGGAAACTGGAGAAAAGGCAGTTCTTTTTACAAAGTGAAAAGAACTTGGTGAAATTATGTTCCGTGTCATGTTTTGTGGGAAGTAGAACTTGTGAGTAATGAAATTGAAGGTGTGGCTTGGCTCCTTCTGGCTGATTATAATAAAATGTAAGAAGAGAGAAATGACTTAACAATGGAATTTTTGAAACAGATACTTGGAAAATTTTTAGCTGAATAGTTAATTGGTGTTAAAATGCTATTAAAGTGAGGGCATTGATGGGGTGCCTGGGTGGCTCAGTCATTTAGTGTCTGCCTTCAGCTCAGGTCATGATCCCAGGGTCCAGGGATCAAGCCCCACATCAGGCTCCCTGTTCTGCGGGAAGCCTGCTTCTCCCTCTCCCACTCCCCCTGCTTGTGTTCCCTCTCTTGCTGTGTCTCTGTCAAATAAATAAAATCTTAAAAAAAAAAAGAGTGAGGGCATTGATTGGGAAAGAATGGGATCCTGTAAGATGGCATGGGGACAAGTGGGAAGGCTCTGATGTAGCTGGGACATTGAGCTCCTAAATTCTGAGTCTTCCTTATCAGTGGAAGCAGCCTCATCAGCAGAAGTGGCCTTTCCACTCCTCGTGGCAGTGGCATCCCCACGCACAGTGGCATCAGCCTTTATATTCCCATCTTACGGAATTTACTATGCATTGCCTAAAGAAACTGTAATGACCTCCGTTGAGGCAGTGGCCATGCAAGGCAACAGAAGCCCCCATAACCACCCCCTTTTGTTCGCAGACCTATCACTGGACTCAAGTCCTAGCAGGCTCCTAAAAGTGCAGTGCAGAGTGTGACCCATGAGGAAGGGGTGCTACAGTCCAAAAGAACTACTTGAGTTTTCTAACTTACACAGACAAATCCGGGGAACAAGTGTGGAAATGGATACAGTGTGTGGCATTATAGTGGAAGGAAGATGATAGGAAATTTGGGCAGTGAAATCTGGGGAAGAGATAGGTGGATAGACCTCTCTGAATCAGGGCAAAAAAAATTGAAGATACCCATGTCCCATATAAATGGGAGACCTCAGCAAAGGATTTTAATAAGTAGATGAAATGGCCTGTTCTGTGGCTAATGACTTTTTTCCCCAGCCACCCCGGTCATTGTCCAATGGGCTTGTGAACAAAATGGTCATTTTGCCAGGGATGGAGATTATGCCTGTGATCAGCAACATGGACTTCCACTCACCAAGGCTGACCTGGCTATGGCCATTGCTGAGTGCTCAGTCTGCCAGCAACAGAAACAAACTGAACTCCCCAGTATAGCACCATTCCCTGGAGTGTTGAGCCAGCTACCTGGAAGCATGTTGGTTACATTGGACCATCATGGAAGAGGCAGCGTCTTAATCTTACTAGAATAGAAACTCTGGATGTGGATTTACTTTCTGTACATGCAAAGCTGATAAAACTACCATCCATGGACTTACAGAATGCCTTATCCACTGTCATGGTATTCCTCACAGCATTACCTCTGATCAGGGAACTCACTTCACAGCAAAGTAAGTGCAACAGTGGGTCCATGCTGATGCAATTCACTGGTCATATGTTTCCCATCATCCTGAAGCAGTTGGCCTGGTAAAACGATGGAATGACACTTTGAAGACTCAGTGATAGCACCATCTGGGTGTCAAAACTTTGCAGGCTGAGGCAGGGTTCTCTGGAAGTCTGTATATGCTCTGAATCAGCATCTGATATATGGTTGTTTCTCCAATACCCAAGATTCAGGGATATGGGGGTCAAGGAGTGGTGTGAGATAATAGAAAATACGTATATTGGTCTTTCTCCTGGTTCCTGGCACAGAGCTTCTAAAACTTGTAATTTCACAAGTAATAACACTAGGAGCATCTCTTGTTCTCATATTTGGTCTTTGACCTGGTTGCTGACACAGGGCTCTTGAAACGTTTGTGATTTCCTGGGTGACAGAAGTATCGTTTGTTCTAATGAGGCAACTCTGGGTGGGCTACTGGATGGCTTCCAGTTGAGGACTGGCCCCTGAAAAGACCAAACCATGATTAGATGCTTGGAATTTTCAGCCCTGTCCCTTTCCCTTCTCTTGTGGGAAGGGCTGGAAATGGGGTTAATGATCCACTGTGCCTAAATGATGAAGCCTCCATAAAAATCCCCAAACTGTAGGGTTCACAGGGCTTCTAGGTTGCAAACATATCCCCACAAAAAGTGTGATGCACCTCAACTCCACGGGAACGGAAGTTCTTGTGCTTGGGGTACTCTAAGACTGTACCCTATGTATCTCTTCATCTGGCTTTTCATCTGTGTCCTTTATCATATCCTTTAATAAACTGGTAAATGTGTTTCCCTGAGTTCCATGAGCTACTCTAGCAAATTAATTGAAACGGAGAAGGTCATAGAAACCTTCAATTTGTAGCCAAATCGGACAGAAGTTGTGGGTAACTTGGACACCTACTACTTGCAGTTGGCATCTAAAGGGGGGAACAGTATTATGGGACTGAACCTTTAGCCTGTGGTATGATACTGTCTCCAGGCAGCAGATAGTGTTAGAATTGCATTAAATTGTAATACATCCAGGTGGTGTGGAGAATTACTTGGGGAAAAGGCCCACACATTTGGTGATCAGAAGTGTCAAAGTGAGTGTTCTGTATGAGTAGTAAAGGAGACAAAAAGGGAAGAAACACATAGTAGGGAAAAACTGTAGGTTTCCCTTTACAGGTGGAAATGGGAATAATACCACTCACTATTACCCCCGTTGACCCACTAGCAAAATGTTTGCTTCCTGTTCCCATGACTTGATGCCCTGCTGGCCTGGAGATCTTAGTTCCAGAAGGGGGATGGTTTCCAACAGGAGGCACAATAATTCCAGTGAGCTGGAAGCTAAGACTGCCACCCAGCCACTTTGGCTTCCTCATACCTCTGATTCAACAGGCAAAGAATAGAGTTACAGTGTTGGCTGGGGCCATTAATCCTGACTATTAAGGAGAAATTGGGCTACTCCTCCACAGTGGAGGTAAGGAAGAGTATGTGTGGAATACAGAAGATCCCTTAGGGTGTCTATTAGTATTACTACAGCCCTGTGATTAAGATCAGTGGCAAACAACCCTTTCCAGTCAGGACTACTGATGACCCAGACCCTTGAAGCATGAAAGTTTGTCACTCCACCAGGTAAAGAACCATGATCATGTGACCAGTTATAGAAACGAGGAATGTAATGTCGTGAGTATTCCTCATTTTGTTATGAAGGTGTGATTGCTTAGCCTTGTATTCTTCCTTTTCTTATTCCCTTATCATGGAGCTTTACATCATAGTATTCAAACATTGACTTTATATCATATATTATTAATTTGCTGATTTCTGTTTGGTATGTAATTTTATATCATCCTGCCTTGTCAAGGGGAGTAACTAACGGAGGCTTGAAAACTTCAATTTTTTATATTCTATTATTGAACAATTTCTTCCCTCATTGTTTCCAGTTGCCTGCTTCTGAAATACCTATATATGTATGTGTGTTATGTATAATATATATTTATAAATATATACTTATATGTAGATCTAGTATGTACAGAGACAGGAAAATGGCATAGAATACCATGCTATTATAATTATTGTTGCTGTTTTAATGTCCTTTATTTTTATTTTATTTTTTAAAGATTTTATTTATTTGAGACAGGGAGAGAAAGCACATGAATGGTGGGGAGTGGCAGAGGGGAAAGGAGAAGCAGACTCCCTGCTGAGCAAGGAGCCCGCCCTGGGGCTCAATCCCAGGACCCTGAGATCATGACCTGAGCTGAAGGCAGATGCTTAACCAATTGAGCCACCCAGGTGCCCCAAGTTTAGCTTTTCTAATAGGCATGTAGTAGTTTCTCACCATGGTCTTAATTTTGCTTTTTTAATAATGGGGGCTAGTGATACTGAGTATTATTTCATGTATTTATTGTCATCCACAAATCCTCTGCTGAAATCTCTCTTCCTGCCTTTTACCCATTTGCTAAATTTTTTTTTTTTTTTTTTTTTTACTATTGAGCTTAGGGTGATTTATGTATTCTAGATATGAGTCATTTGTTGAATTATCTGGATTTGTTGGATTTCTGGTTGGTACGCAAATATTCTCTCCCAGTCTATAGCTTTTCATTCATTTAACAGTGTCTTAACAGAGCAAACATTATAAATATTGATGATATCCAATATATTCATTTTTTCTTTTATCATCATGTTTTTGGTGTCATGTGTAATGTCATGCCACTACCAAGAATTAGGTCAAAAATATCTTCTGTTTATCTTCTAAAAATTTTATACTTTTACAGTTTATATTTAAATCTACTATTCTTATGAGTTAAGTTTTGGACATGATGTGATTCAGGTAGAGATTATTTTGCCTATATATATATATCCAATTACTCCACCATTTGTTGAAAAGACTATCCATCTTCCATTGTATTGCTTTTGCATTTTTGTCAAAAACCTGTCAGCCATACTTGTGTGGGGCTATTTCTTTATCCTGTTCTGTTCCATTGACTTATATATCCAGTCCTTGCCACTATCATATAGTTCATTATTACCTCTGTAGTTAGCCTTAAAATTGGGTAGAGGCATTCCTCTCCAAATAAATTTTAGAATGTTTTATAAAAAGTCTTGCTGATATTTTGATAGGAATTGTGTTTAAATCTGTATATTAGTTTGGGAAGAACTGACATTTGTACTATGTTGAACTTCCAATCTATGAACAAGGAGTATCTCTCCTTTTATTTAGATCTTTGATTTCTTTCATTAGTGTCATGTATTTTCCTGCACACAAGTGCCATACTTGTTTTGATTTGCACCTAAGTATTTAATTCTTGAAATAATTGTAAATGGTATTGTATTTTTAATTTGTTTCCATATGTTCATTGCTAGTAAATCAGAATACAATAGATTTTTGTGTGTTGATCCAGTATCTTGTGACCCTGGTAAAACCAATTGTTTCTAGGTGTTCATATGTTACTTGGGATTTTTCTGTATAAACCATCATGTTATCTGCAAAAGGGAACAGTTTTAGGTACTCCTTTCTGAGCAGTATGTATTTTAATCCCTATTCTACCTTATTGTCCTGACTAGCATTTCCAATATTATGCTAAGTAGCAGTGGTGAGAGTGGATATCCTTGCCTTATTCCCAGTCTTGGAGTAAAGTATTCACTCATTCATCATTAAGTACGATATTAACTGTAGACTTGTAAATATTCTTTACCAAGTTGAGGAAGTTCCCCATTTATTCCTATTTCTCAGAGTTGTTTTTTTTCTTATGAATGAGTTATAAAGTTTGCCAAATATGTTTTCAACATCAAGGGATACAATCAAGTAATTTTCTTTTTTAGTTGGTTAATATGGTAGATCACATTGACTGATTTTCAACAGTTTTGCATGCATAGAATAAACCTACTTGGCGTGAATATAATTCTTTATATGCTGCAATTAATTCTACCTGTTAGTATGTTGCTAGGGAGTTTTACAACCATATTCATGAGGCTTACTGATCTGTAGTTTTCTTTTTTTGATTGTCCAGTTTTGGTATCAAGTTAATGCTGGTCTCATAGAATGAACACTGGCTTTTGTTAACATTAATAGTCTGGTTCGTAAGTGACCCTACTGTTTCTAGAAGAGACTGTGTATAATTGGAGTTAATTCTTTAAATGTCTGGTAGTTCAACTGCTGATCACATGGAAATCTAAAAGAGTTTGTAGAATTCTTCAGTGAAACCATCTGAGCCTGGAGATTTCATTTTTGGAAGATTTTAAACCAGGAATTCAGTTCTTAATAGCGCTCTTCAAATTACCTATTTCATAATGAGTAGTGGTAGTTTGTTTTTTCATTAAATTGGTCCACTTAATCAGATTCATTTGTGTAGAGTTGTTTTTCTTACATTTATGCCTTTGAGTCTGCAGGATGCCTAGGTGTTATCCCTTGTTTCATTCGTTTATTAGTAATTTGTGTCTCCTTTGTCAGTCTTGCTAAAAATGAGTTCATTTTATTGATATTTTCAAAAAATCAGCTTTTTGTTTCATTGATTTCCATTGTTTTTGTCCAGTTTCATTGGTTTTTGCTCCTATCTATATCATTTGATTCCTTCTGCTTGCTCTGGTTTTATTTTGCTCTTATTTTTCTAGTTTCTTAAGACGGATTCTTAGATTATTGAAACTTCTCTTTTTTAATGCCAGCATTTAGTGTTATATATTTCCCTGTCAGCACTGCTTTAGCTGAATTCCACAAATTTTGATATGTTATATTTTCATCAGTTCAATGTTTTTTTTAATTTCCCTTGAGACTTCCTTTTAAAACCCATTGATTACTTAGAAACAGGTATAGTGCCCAAATACTTTGAGATATCCCTGTTTTTTCTGCTGTTGATTTCTAGTTTGATTCCATTGCGGTCACAGAGCACATTCTGTATTATTCCGATTCTTTTAAGGTTTGTTAATTGGTATATCTTGGCATATGGTCCACAAGCACATGAAAAGAATGTGTATATTCTGTTCTTGGTGGAGTGTTCCATAAAAATTGATTACATCCTGTTAATGGTGTTCAATTTTTCCAAATCCTTGCTGATTTTGTCTTGTCCTTTCTGTTCTTACTATTTTTGCTCAGAAGTATAAATTCCCTAAATTAATTAATGTACTTATTAATTTATTTTTTAGAGGTGAGGGAGGGGCAGAGGGAGAGAGAGACTCTTAAGCAGGCTCCATGCCCAATGTGGAGCCTAACATGGGGCTGGATCTCACAACCCTGAGATCATGACCTCAGCCAAAATCAAGAGTCAGATGTTTAACTGACTGAGCCACTCAGGCAGCCCAAGGGTAGGATGATAGACACTGTTAAAGGTGTGTCCACATTCTTTATAATCATAACATTTCTCACTGGAATGAATCTTTTCATGTTGAGCAAAATTTGAGCCACAACTAAAAGTTCCCCACATTCCTTATATTCATAAGATTTACTGCTATTGTGAATTCTTTAATTCAGAGTAGTAAAGGGATGTTTTCTACATGTTGATATTTTTTCTATAGATAATTTTCATTTGACAAAATATCTTCCTTCAGTTTGCTGTTGACCCTCAAACTCACTTTTGCTCTGCTATTCATTTCTCAAATAGACCTTTAAGACCAAGAGTTTTACTTTTTTCTCTTATCTCCCATTAGAATAAACTGATTTCGTAAGTGTTCCTTTATGGAGGTAACTTTTTGGTCTTATACCTGAAGAATAAGCCTGAAAGAAAACAAAAAAGCAAATAAAGATTATTTTCCAGTAGCCAGCAAAATGTACAATTTCTTTTTTTTTTAAGGTTTTAATTATTTGAGAGAGAGAGAATGAGAGATAGCACGAGAGGGAAGAGGGTCAGAGGGAGAAGCAGACTCCCCGCTGAGCAGGGCACCCAATGTGGGACTCAATTCCGGGACTCCAGGATCATGACCTGAGCTGAAGGCAGTCGCTTAACCAACTGAGCCACCCAGGCGCCCAAAATGTACAATTTCTATCTTAAAAATAGAAAACAAATTGAAAACAATTCTTAGCAGAAGTAAATGACTTAATGAACTTTACAATATAGCTGGGTAGCTTGAAATCAGAACAATATGAGCTTGGAGGACTATAAGAGATTACATAAGATTGTGGTGATCAGAAATTTAGGTGTGGCTCAGAATCATCTGGGGAACTTCTTACCAATCCTGCTATTTAGGTACCACCCCAGACCAAGTGAATCAAATCTACAGGAGTTATTGGGCATCTAAACTTTTAAAAACCTCACTAGATGATTCTGATATAAATCAAAGTTTAGGAATCCCCTTTAACAATTTTAATAAGTTTACTCTTAGAATAAAATCCAAACATGGTTCCATAGAACATGATATGGCTTTTGCTTACCTAAAGACCTTTTTTGAAGGAACTGTCCTCATTAGTGTCTTAAGATACTTGCTTCTGTTCAGATGCTAAATTATGCCTATAGTCTTTTCCATTTCATACAGCTTTTTAGAGGCTATAACATCTAAGAATCCTGTCTTGGGTTCAGAAAAAGGCTGACTTCTCTTCCTTTCATCTTAGGTTAAACATTTCTTACAAAGAAATACTTGCCCTTCTGGCTGTAAGTAGGTCCGTGTTCTTTATTCTCATTAATAGCATCATATTTCTTTCCTTCACTTCATAGTTTTCAAATGCATATTCATTACTTTGGGCTCTTTCCATAATTTGGCTACTGTTGATAATGCCAAAAACCAAAGAATCCAGTTAAAAAATGGGCAGAAGACAAAAACAGACATTTTTCCAAAGAAGACATACAGATGGCTAACAGACACATGAAAAGATGCTCATCACTCATCATTAGGGAAATGAAAATCAAAACTACAATGAGGTATCACCTCACAGGTTCACTCTTTATTGGTGAATTTAAAACATAAGAATGAGAATTTAAAGCACAGGAAGAGTAAAAACAAGTGGCCCTTATGGTCAGTTAATGAAATCAACCAAGATCTGTAAGACAAAGGAGCCTTGGGGAGAGGGGTGGCTGGCTGTTTATCTAGTCATATCCAAGATAGGTCTTTGAAGTGGATGTCTTGGCAATCAAAGCTTAAGTCAGGCCCTTGAATCACAAAAAAGAAAAACCAATTATCAGGGCTTACACTACATAAACTATGAACAACATGATATTGATAAAGACTTCACAGAAGAGATGGGATTAAAGAAAATTGATAGGATTACAGAATACTTAATTTAGGGTAGCCTCAGGATCATAGCAAATAAAGAAACTTGATAAACAGTAGAAAGATATCATACTGACTCAGAGAAACTCATACAGCTTCCTCTATTGACAGGCAGCAGTAGTAATTGAAAGCTAAGTCTAGAGCCAAGCTGTGTAAGTTCAAATCCTGCCTCTGCCATGTGTTGACTAGAAAACTATAGGTAAACTACTTAAATTCTCTGGGGCTTAGTTATACATTTGTCCAAATCCATAGAATACACAGCATCAAGAGTGAATTGTAATATAAACTATAAAATATACTTTAGGTGATTATGACATAGCAATGTAGGTTCATCAATCGTAAACAAATGTACCATTCTGATGGGGGATATTGATTATGGGAATCTATTCATGTGTGGGGACAGAGAATATAAGGGAAATTCTATACCTTCCTTAATTTTGCTGTGAACATAAATTTAAAAAAATACGGTCTTAGTTAAAAAATTAAAATAACCCACAAAAACCACCTTCATCTTGCATGCTATAAAAGAAAAAGACAGCTGAATTTGGTTTCAGGGCCATAATTTGCCCAACTCTGACATATATTCTTATTCTTAAATATCTTTATCTTTTCACTGTCTTTATTTTTTTTTAAGATTTTTATTTATTTGAGGGGGGGGGAGGGTCACAGAAGCAGACTCCCTGCTGAGCAGGGAGCCTGATGTGGGGCTCGATCCTGGATCCCGGGACTCTGGGATCATGACCCGAGCCAAAGGCAGACGCTTAACCAACTGAGCCACCCAGGTACCCCTCACTGTGTCTTTAGATCTAAAATGAGTCTCTTAAAGACAACATGTTTGGTTCATGGGTCATTGTGCCAATCTCCACCTTTTAATTGGTGATTTTAATCAACTTACATTTAATGTAATTACTGATAATAAAGAACTTATTTTTGCCATTTCTCTTTTCTATAATCTTAAATTTTTTGTCTTCTATATATAATTTCTTTTATGTCATAACTTTTTGTTCCTCCATTATTGCCTTCCTTTGTGATTGTTTCTAGGGTAGCATTTTGATTCCCTTCTCATTTGCTTTTCTATTTTTAGTTTTTCTCTTTATTACTTTCCCTGGGGATTAATATTACATCTTATAACATTGAAGTTTGAGTACTGACTTAGTTTCAATAGTGCACAAAACTGTTTCTTACAGATGCATTCCCATTTTGTCGTTATTGTCACGTTAACATCTTTATACATTGTGCCCATCAACAAAGATTTATAATTACTGTCTTATGCATTTGGCCTTACCATATATGAAAAAAAAGAGTAGTTCTAAGCCAAAATACAATAATACTGGCTTTTAAATTTACATATGTATTTACCTTTTCCAATGTTCTTTCCTTCTTCATATGGATTCAAATTACTATCTAGAGTCCTTTCATTTCAGCATGAAGGACTCCCTTTAGCATTTCTTGTACAGCAGGTCTACCTGTAACAAGTTCCCTGTTTTTTTTATTTTCTGTAAATGCCTTAATGTCTCCATTTTTGAAGGATAATTTCCCCATATATAAAGTTGCAGGCTGATAGGTTTTTTTCCCTTTAATTGTGGACTTAAAATATGTTATTACACTGTCTGTGGCCTCCATGATTTCTGAAGAGAAATTTGTTGTTAATATTATTAAGGATCTTTTGTACATGAGAGGTTTCTTTCTTGTTGCTGTCAGTGTTCTCTCTTTGTGTTAAATTATAGTGTGCATCTCTTTGAATTTATCCATCCTGAAGTCTGTTGAGCTTCTTGGATGTGTAAATTCATGTCTTGTATCAGATTTGAGAAATTTTGGGCCACTGTTTCTTCAGATATTCTTCCTGCACCTTTCTCCTTTCTTTCTGGGACTCCCATTATGTACTTACTAGTACTTTTGCTGGTGTCCCACATTTCTCAGTCTCTGTTCATTTTTCTTCATTCTTTTTCTGAGCTCTTCAGACTGGATAATCTTAATTAATTGGGTATATATCCAAAGGAAATGAAATCATTCTCTCAGAGATATATCTGCACACCCATGTTTGTTGTAGCATTATTCACAATAGCCAAGAGAAGGTAACCAACTTGTTTGTCTACCAATAAGTGGATAAAGAAAATGTTACCTATACAAGTATATAACATATGTATATGTTTATCATATGTATATATAACACATTTTCTGTATATATAGATAGAGATGCACATACTCTTATAGTGGAATGTTAGCCATAAAAAGGAAGGAAATCTTGCCATTTAAGACAACATGAATGATCTTTGAGGGCATTATTCTAAGTGAAATAAGTTAGAGAAAGACAAATACTGTATCATCTCACTTATTTGTGGAGTCTTAAAAAACTGAATTCATTGAAACAAAGAGTAGATTAGTGTTTGCCAGAGTCTAGGGCATTGGGAAAATGGGGAAGTGTTGTTAAAGGGTACAAACTTCCAGTTAGGGGGCTCCTGGGTGGCTCAGTCGTTAAGCGTCTGCCTTCAGCTTAGGTCATGATCCCAGGGTCCTGGGATCGAGCCCTGCATCAGGGTCCCTGCTCCACGGGAAGCCTGCTTCTCCCTCTCCCACTCCCCCTGCTTGTGTTCCCTCTCTCACTGTGTCTCTCTCTGTCAAATAAATAAAATCTTAAAAGAAAAAAACTTACAGTTAGAAGATGAATAAGCTCTGGATATCTTATATCCAGCTTGGTAACTATAGTTAACCATACTGTATTGTATACCTGAAAGTTGTTAAGAAAGTAAATCTTAAATGTTCTCTCACACATGCACACACATAAAGCACTAACTGTGAGGTAATGATGTGTTAACTACCCTTATGTGGTCATCATTTCACAATATTTACATATACCAAATCTTCACATTGTACACCATAAATTTACACAATGTTATATGTCAAACATATCTCAGTGAAGGTGAAGGAAAAAAAAAATCACTGAACCAGTTCTTTCCTAGAAGTCCATAAATGAAGGAAAATGGCACGGAGTTAAATGGTATTCTACATGACGTTAGCATTTGCTTCATTTTCTCACCTACAAGTGCCAACAAATTAAAGTTTACATTGTCATTGTTCCTAATCTACAGAAATCTGAGGGGGACTGACTCAGAATTACCACATCATAGTAACAGGTAAAATTTTCTGAGCTTTTAGTATGTGCCAGGGGCTGTTCTAAGGAATTTACACTATTAACTTATCTAACCCTCCTAATAATTTGATGAGGTAGGTAATCCTATTTTACAGTTAAGAAATAATGGCACAGACACCTTGGAAGATAGTTTTGTGGTTTCTTACAAAACTAAATATACTTTTACCATACAATCCAGTAATGGAAACTCCTTGGTACTTACCCAAAGTAGCTGAAAACTTATGCCCACATAAAAACCTGCACACGGATATTTATAGCAGCTTTATTCTTAATTGCCAAAACTCAGAAGCAACCCAGATGACCTTCAATAGGTGAATGGATAAACTGTGGTACCTCCTGACAACAGACTATTACTCAGCACTAAAAAGGAATGAGCTACTCAAAGACATGAAAGAAACTTAAGTTCATGTTACTAAGTGAAAGAAGCCAATCTGAAAAAGGGTACATATGTTCTGATTGTGACTATATGACATAGTGGAAAAGGCAAATCTATGGAGATAGTAAAAAAAAAAAAAAAAATCAGTGGTTGTGTGGGGTGAGAGGAGATGAACAGACAGAGCACAGACAATTTTTAGGGTAATGAGAATACTCTTACGACATTATAGTGATGGATATATATCATTATACATTTTTCCAAACCCAAAGAATGTACAACACTAAGGTACAACACTAAAGTAAACTATGGACTTTGGGTGATCGTGATATGTTAATGTAGGTCATCCTTGGTAAAAAAAAAAAAAGTGTTACCACTCTGGTGGGGGATGTTGGTAATGGGGTAAACTATGTATGTGTCAGGGTAAATGGGAAATCTCTGCGCCTTCCTCTCAATTTTGTTGTAAACCTAAAACTGTTCTTAAGAAAAAAAAACCCACAAAAGTCTTAAAAAAAAACTAAGGCAAGGAGAGGTTGAATGAACTACCTAAGCAGTTCACAACTTAGCAAGTGTTAGAGCCAGGATTTTAACCCAGGAATTGGATCCATATTCTTAAGTATTATACCACACTGCTCATACACCATACAATAATGTGGCCTGAAACAAAGTCATGCTGACAAACCAGAAATTAGACCTGGCTAGTGCCACAAAAATCCCCTTATGGATTTGTGGGTCGGGTGGCAGTAGGATCTCTGCCCTAGTTGAAACAAATTTCTCAGCTTGAACCATCAATTACATTCCTACTTTTTTTTTTTAATTTTATTTATTTGCCAGAGAGAGATGGAGAGTACAAGCAGGGGGAGTGGCAGGCAGAGGGAGAAGCAGGCTCCTTGCTAAGCAAGGAGCCCGATGTGGGACTCGATCCCAGGACCCTGAGATCATGACCGGAGCCCAAGGCAGACGCCCAACCTTCTGAGCCACCCAAGCGCCCCTACATTCCTACTCTTAAAAGCCTCCCAAAGCAAAGTCCTTGTCATTGACTGAAATATCTTGCTTTCTAACTCAAACCTATATAAGACTACCTGGTGTGTGATTCCAGGTAGGTACCTTCTCTTCTTTAACAAATCACCGCCTAAAATAATGGTCTAATTATCCTCCAGAGATGTATTTCTATACCATAAGAATGCTTGGTAAAAGAGAGCCAACAGGAAGAATTGAATGATTTGCAAAATGTAAATGATTAACCGGATGGGTAAGTGGGTGCACCGGGAAGTGGGCTTTACCCCCAGGACCTCTGACTTTCTCTTCGTAAGGAAGACTTAGATATAAATCAAGGGATACTCACCGGGGCAGAAGTTTCAGGAGGACACCAGATGTTTCTGTAAACTGAAAAATGAAACGCGTTTCCAGGAACAAAGAAGAAACACAAACGCACCTTGAGTCTGGTTTTAAATGTACAGCAGCCATTCTCCCCGTCTCGTGCCTTCTGTGCACAACGGCAGGCCTGACATAAAGGGACGCGTAAGACATCTGGCTCTTTTTGAAGTTTGGTCACAACCCAAACTCTACGACCATCCCCGCCCCTCGCTTCTTCATGCATCTGCAAAGAGAAGGCAGAAGACGATTAGAAAATCTGGATTCGCAGCTCTGGGTACGCTGTAGTTCTGACACCGTAGGTGGCCACCCCCTGAGGCCAACTATCGCCTCACTCTGTCCAGAACTATTCTATGGATCCTTCCAGCCCTAGCGGCCCTGGTCCAGTCCAAGTCCCGACTCTACGCCGGAGATCTTCATTCTGGGGCTCCACCTCCGACCTTCTGCTCTGGCCTTTTCTCCGTAGCCAGGCCCAGGACGCTGAGGCGTGTACTGAAGTGCGCGGGACCTCGGCATCGCATCCAGGAGTTAGGCCGCGCGCACAAGCCCTACCCCGAATCAAGTTCTAGCCGCTCCATCCAGCTCTGGGTCAGGCACTAACCGCCCCCGGAGCAGTCGGGTCCGCAGAATCCCTCCTGTCGCGCCCCGCTCACGGCTCTCCGAGAACGGCTCGGCCCGGGGCTCCGGGAAGTGCGCGTCTCGGGCCAAGCGCTCAGGCGCGCGGGTCAGACTGAGTCCCACGCCTCTTCTGAGCGCGGAGGGGGCGGTGGAACGCCAAGGCGAGCGGGAATCAGACCCGGGAGCGACTGTCGGGACTAATTAGGGCCCAGTACCCTATGGGAAACCTCGCCAAGGCCCTGAAAAGTCGAGAACTCCGCCTTACGTTCCACTGGTTATAGGCTCCGCGCCCCGCTGCCCCAGCGCTGTACCGCGGTTTGCGGAGAAATCTACACACAGTCAGTAGTCCGCAGGGGAGTGAGGCCGCTCGCTGTGCCTGTTCCACAGGCGGAGGAGGCTGTTAGGTTCGGAACCCGGCGGTAAAGCCCGTCTGGGGCTAGGATTCCGGAGCGGGCTTGTTTCTGTGCGTGCGGCTATTCCCGCGCGTATTTAGATGGATAACTTTGGTAACTCCGCAGAAAATGTACGATTATGCCCCACTTTGATGCCGGAATGTAGGAGCCTGTGCTTGGTTAGTGGAGTGCCCGAGATTGTGTGTATGCGTGAATGCGGCTGTGCCTCACCGTGCATTATTTCTGGGATGGTTCTGAGAGGCCAACGCCTCTGGTTATTGTTTTCCACGCCTGTGGCTCACCAATGCTGCTGTGTTTGTGGGTCGCACTGGATGTGTGGCATTTTGATAACCGCACGCTGGGTAAGTGTGCCATCAGGATTGTGACTCAGGCAATTAGATAAGTAAAATAATTTCAGGCATACATATTGGAAAGAAGGAAGCAAAATTATCATTACTTACAGGGGATAGCATCATAAGAATGTATACCTGGACCCATAACAAAATGTTGAAGTGAGGACTTCATAACATGCAGAGGAGTAAAAGCTGTACATATATTTATTTGTATATGTATTATATATATTTGTGTCTATATATGTGTAAATTATATTTTTTTCTCCTTTACGTGTATTTCACGATTTCTTCCTGCTCTTGGATATGAAGTCTTGGATGAGCCCAATAACTTCTGCAGTCACTCAGATTAAAAAAAAAAAGTCCTTTTAACTCTTTTTTGTTAAAAGATCAGTCCCATTTTAGTGGTAAGTAATTAAGACATCTGTTTAATAATCAAAACTTCAGACTTCATCTAAAGCAAGAACTCCCACCTGCTCTTTCCCTGACCCACCTTCAAATATGGCTATATCATAATTATCAGTTAAAGCAGTATTTGGTATTTATATACTGATTATGTAAATATTTTTGTGCTTTAGAGCCAAATACATTTTTTACACAAAGGTTCCTTTATCCTGGATTTAACTACCTTGTTTTTGTGCAGATGTACCTTGTGTGTGTTCCTATTACTACCCTTTTCTAAATGTCATTACCCCCCAAAAGTGTCAGACTCTCAGCAGTGATTTTTCCAAATGCTCAAACTTATTTGATACTGCCCCACCCCCACTCCCTTCCACAGCCATGATTTTTGTAACTCCAGTCAGGATTTCAGAGTTTCTGTACAGCTTCCCTTCTTGCTTTGCCTGAATTGAATTCCTGTTTCCTGAGTCTTGTTAATTTGGCATATTTCTCATTTTTGCTGACTGCCTTTCTCCAACAGCTTCCTTAAAATGCATGCCTTTGAGGTAAATGGTTTGGGTTTTTGTTTTGTTTTTTTACTGTTTGAAAATGCTTTTATTGTAATCTAACTTATTGCCTGGGGTGAGAATTCTCTACCTCAGAATTTGAAGACCTAACTTCATACTGTTATAGTAGCTAACATTGCTTTTATAAAGACTCTCCTCATCTGTTTTCTGTTTATGTGTTATCTGTGTTCCTAATCTTCCTGGAATGTTTAGGGTCAACTATATCATCAATGTACTAAAACTTCATAATTTCATTCCTTGGTGTGGATCTTTAAAATTTTTTTATGCTGCATATCAGGTGAGTATTTTTAATCTAGACACTCACATACTTCTGGGCAATTTTTTTTCTTTCCTTCCTCTCTCACTGAAATTTATTTATTTTTCTTTTCTTTTTATTTTTTTAAGATTTTATTTTTAAGCAATCTCTACACCCAACGTGGGGCTCAAACCCACAACTGCAAGATCAAGAGTCACACACTCCACTGACTGAGCCAGCCAGGCGCCCCTCACTGGAATTTATATTATTAGATGGAACTCCCATAGTGTAAGCTTCTATATGTTTTCCTCCTATCTTCTGTATCTTTTTATTCAACTCCAGAAATTTTGTTAACTTTATCTTCCAATTCTATTTAGTTTTTAATTACTCATCATATTTTTAATTTCCTAGAACTCTTTCTTGGTTTTAATCTTTTTCTTATTTTTTTTAAAGATATATTTATTTATTTGAGAGAAAGAGCACATGAATGTCCAGCAGACTCACAGCAGAGTGTGGAGCTTGACTCGGGGCTCAGTCCACAACCCTGAGATCTTGACCTGAGCCAAAACCAAGAGTTGGACACTTAACCAACTGAGCCACCCAGGCACCCCTTAATCTTTTTCTTCTACATAGTATCTTATTCTTCATGGATGCAGTATTTTCTCTGATATATATATAATTATATACATCTTGACATAATTATATATAGTATACATACTACGTTCATTATATTAAATTCATAATTATATGAATACTATTTTATATGTTTATATTATGCATAGGATGTATATTACATTCAAAAATTCAATTATTTATTTATATATTTATTTCTTTAAAGCTTTCTTGGTTCCATGTCTATCCTTGTCCTGTCTATTTTCTTGCTTTTTGTAATTATTTGGATTGTGTTCTGTGAATTCCTTGACCTGAACTAAAAATACAGTTCTATTTCATATTTTCACTTTATTTCATTTTGAGCCCATTTATTAACTTAAAATTCTATGCTCAAGTATATATATGAACATAAGTACAGTTGAATGAATAAAAATAACAAACTCCTGTAGACTTACCATTCAGTTTAAGAAAAAGAATATTATCGGGGTGCCTGGGTGGCTCAGTTGGTTTAGCATCGGACTCTGAGTTTCAGCTCTGCTCATGATCTCATGGGTTGTGAGACTGAGCCCCAAGTCAGGCTCTGGGCTCAGCAGGGAGTCTGCTTGAGAATTCACTCCCTCAACCTCTCTTCCCACCCATGTGCATGTGTACGTGCACACTCACTCTCCCTTTCTCTCTCAAATAAATCTTTAAAAGAAAAAGATAATTATCAGTTCCTCTGAAGCCTCCTATATGCTCCTCCCCAATCACATTCCTCTCCCTCTCCCACAAAACTAACCACCACCTGAATTTAGTCATTCCCCTGATTTTCTTTATTCAGCATATCTGTACATTTCATAAATAACATATTGTTTAGATTTGCATGTGTTTTGAAATTTAGTGAAATTACATTCTATGTATTTTGTCACTTTTTAAAAACTCAACCTTATGTTCTGGGGATGTATGTTCATTTTCTCACTGCTGGATGGTATTATATTGTGTATATATGTCGAATTTTGTTTGCATATACTACTTTTGATGGATATCTGATTTCTTTCCAAGTTTTTCCCTGGAAAATAGCATCTACAAATGGTGCTATTTTGAACATTTCTGTGGGCCTTTAAAAGTTAGTGTGTTTTAGAGATGCCTGCGTGGCTCAGTGGGTTAAGCATCCGACTCATGGTTTTGGCTCAGGTCATGATCTCAGCATGAAGCAAAAACTAACTGAACTGAAAGGAGAAATAGGCAAATCCATAATTATAGCTAGAGACTCCAACACCCCTCTCTCAACAATTGACAGAACAACTAGAAAAATAGCAGTACAGATACTGAAAAACTCAACACCATCAACCAAAAGGATGTAATTGACACTTAGAGAACACTACCCAAGAACAGCAGAACAAACATTCTTTTTAAGGGCTGTGGAACATGTACAAATATAGAACATATCGTGGGGGTGCCTGGGTGGCTCAGTCGTTAAACGTCTGCCTTTGGCTCAGGTCATGATCCCAGGGTCCTGGGATCGAGCCCCACATCGGGCTCCCTGCTTGGCAGGAAGCCTGCTTCTCCCTCTCCCACTCCTCCCTCTCTGGCTGTGTCTCTCTCTGTCAAATAAATAAATAAAATCTTAAAAAAAAAAAAAAAGAACATATCGTGGGCCATAAAACAAACCTCAACAAATTGAAAAGCACTAAAATCATATATAAGTTGCTCTAGTCAAACTAGAAATCAATAACAGATAACAGGAAAGTGAACAACATACTTCTAAATAATCCATAGGCCAACTTCCATAGGAAGTTTCAGAGAAAAATGCATTAATCTGAGTGAAAATTAAAATATGGCATATCAACAATTTGTTTGACATAGCTAAGGTACTGCTGAGAGAGAAATTTAAAGCATTAAATGCATACATGAGAAAAGAGGAAATGTCTCAAATTAATAGTCTAAGCTCCCACTCAGAAACCTAGAAAAGAAGAGGAAAATAACCCCAAACCAAGTAGAAAAAGGGAAATAGTAAAGACAAGTGGAAATCAAAGAAAACAAAAACAATAGAAAAAAATCAGTTAAAAAACTGGTTTGGTGAAAAGATGAATAAAATTTACAAATATTTAGGAAAAAAGGCACAAAATATAAACATCAGGAATGATATATCACTATAGATTCTGTAGACCTCAGAAGGATAATAAGGAATAATATGAACAATTTTACACATTTTAATTTTACAACTTAAGTAAAATAGACCATTTCTTGAAAAAGCATAAACTGCCAGCTTATACAATATGAAATACATCATTTGAATAGCCCTATAACTAATAAGGAAATTAAATTTGTAATTTAAAAACTCACACAAAAAATCTACAGGCCAGATGGTTTCACTGGAAATTTACTAACATTTGAAAAGAATCAGCACCAATTTTATATAATCTCTTCCAGAAAACAGAAGAGGGAACACTTCCTAATTCATTTTATGGAGGTAGTATTATCCTGATTCCAAAACCAGACAAAGACAGAGGGGGGAAAAAAAAGAAAGAAAAACTGCAAACTCCTATCCTTCATAAATACAGTGGCAAAAATATTTAACAAAATATTACCAAATAGAACTCAGCCATCCTCTATCTATCTATCTATCTATCTATCTATCTATCTATCTATCTATCTATCTATCTATCGTAATGTATAGAATATTACCAAATAGAATTCTGATACAGAAGAAGAATTATACAACATAACCAGGGGTGCAATGCTGGTTCAATATTGGAAAATCAATCAATGTAAACCATCATATAAAAAGTTTAAAGAAGGCCCTGGGGGCACCAGGATGGCTAAGTCAGTTAAGTGTCTGCCTTCAGCTCAGGTCATGATCTCTGGGTCCTTGGATCAAGCCCCACAGTGGGCTCCCTGCTCAGTGGGAGTCTGCTTCTCCCTCTCCCTCTGCCGTTTCCCCCTACTTGTGCTCTCTCTGTGTCTCTCTCAAATAAATAAATAAAATCTTAAAAAAAAAAAAGAAGGCCCTGAATGTCTAAAGCAATCTTGAACAACAATAACAACAACAAAACACTGGAGGTATCACAATTACAGATTTCAAGTTATATTACAAAGCTGTAGTATTCAAAATAGTATGGTACTGGCACAAAAATAGACACATTGATCAATAGAACAGAATAGAAAACCCAGAAATAAAACCATAACTCTATGGTCAATTAATCTTTGACAAAACAGGAAAGAATAAGCAGAAGAAAAATAGAATATCTTCATGTCCTTCTGGTAGGCAAAGTTTTTAAATAGAATGAGACATCAACGATAAGTAAAATATTAATTTTTTTAAAGATTTTATTTATTTATTTGAGAGAGAACGAGAGATAGCACGAGAGGGAAGAGGGTCAGAGGGAGAAGCCGACTCCCCGCCGAGCAGGGAGCCCGATGCGGGACTCGATCCCGGGACTCCAGGATCATGACCTGAGCTGAAGGCAGTCGCTTAACCAACTGAGCCACCCAGGCGCCCCCAACAATAAGTAAAATATTAATAAGTTGAACTTCATTTAAATTAAAAGCATCTGTTTTTCAAAAGACAGAGTGAAAAGGCAAGCCATAGCCTGGAAAAGATACCTACAGTACATATATCCTACAAAGACTTCATATCCTAGTATGTACAAATACCTATGAATAAATAGAAAAAAACCCCCACAAACTGATATTAATAAAATAGTGAAAAGTTAAACAGGCAGTTCAACAGAGATGTTATCCAAGTTACTGGCACATTAAAGGATGCTGAAGTGAGCATTCATCAAGGAACAGATTAAAATCACTCTGAGATACCACTACCCACCTACAAGTATTGTAAATTAAAAAGGCTGATAATACCAAGTACTTAAAAGGATATGGAACAACTGGAACTCTTTACATTACTGATACAAGTGTAAATTGACACAACTTTGGAAAATGATTTGTAGTATCTCCACAGATAACTATAAACCTACTTTATGAGCCACCTATTCCACTTTGGATTCCTAATAGAAATGAACGCTATGTCTACCAAAATATATAAGATTGATCATAGATTTATTTATAACAAAAAACTGGAAACCCACACAAATATCTATTAATATAGAATGAATAGATTGTAGCACGATTGAGAGTACTGCAGCCAGCAGACAAAATATGGCCCATCACCTGTTTTGGTATGGCCAATGACCTCAGAAAAGTTTTACATTTTTAAATGGTTGAAAAAAATAAAAATAAGAGTATTTTGCAATATGTAAAAATTATATGAAATTCAAATTCCAGTGTCCATAAATAAAGTTTTATTGGAATACAGCCACACTCGTTTACATATTGTCTATGGTTGCTTTCATGCTAGAATAGCAGGGTTGAGTAGGTGTGACAGAGAACATCTGGTGCACAAAACCTAAAATATTTACTAGCTGGCTAAAGAAATTTTTGCTACATTCAATAATATGTACTCATCTCAGAGTCTTAATGCTGACAAAAACATGCCAGACACATATCATTACACTGACTGCATTCAAATGAAGTTCAAGAACATACAAAAGTAATCCATGGTGTTAGAAGTCCAAATAATGGTCACTTCTGAGCAGAGTCAATGTTTACAAGGGAACATTCTGGCATCTTGGAAATAAATGTTCTCCATGTTGATCTGTGTGTGGTGATTGCCTGTGCATGCAAAAATCATGGAGATGTATATGTAATATTTATGGACTTCCTCTAAATTATTCCACTAAAAAAAAGATTAAGACTGAATTTGCATTTTTATCTCTCTTTTTTAAATAAAGATTTTATGTATTTATTTATTTGAGAGAGAGAGAGAGAGAGAGAGAAAGCACAAGCAGGGCAGAGGGAGTGGGAGAAGCAGACTCCCCGCTAGGCAGGGAGCCCCAAATGCGGCTGGATCCCAGGACCCTGAGATCATGACCAGAGCTGAAGTCAGACACTTAACCAATTGAGCCACCCAGGCACCCCCATCCCTCTTCATTTAACTATAAAACTCATTTTTTTCAAATTTTTTGCTAGATGAAATTAAGTTTCTCCCCCTCTAAATCTTGAAAGGAAATTGATGCTGCAGGCTGCTGTGTTCAATTTAGGTTGCCACATATAACTGCTTAAATTTAAATGTATTAAAATTAAACAAAATCACTAATTCATTCTTCAGTCAAACTAACCATATTTAAGAGTCTCAACAGCCATAAGTGGCTAGTGGCTACTCTTCTGGACAGTGCAGATACAGAACACGGAACCGAGTTTTGCAGAAAAGTCTATTGGACAGCAGTGCTCCAAAACGTTACACAAATGTGAAACTCATTTTACAGGTGAGGAAACAGAAGCTTAGAGATACCACTATTACACAGTGCTGCATACACTTCGTTTCCCACATTCACTGCTACAGGTGAGCTCTCAACGTATCATTCATTTAACAAGTCTAATTATGTAGGAATCTATTCAAAATTCATAACCATGCAAAGAAAAGGTTTCTTTGTTATAAGTTATGAAATAGTGGCAGACTGTCTGATCAATTCCAGACATCACCCGAATGGATCACATGCTTATCCACTAATATCCCTCTCACAGTTTCAGACACAATCGGACACACGGCACACTGCCCGCAGTCCTCGCTTCCCTTGCAGAGGACACTTGGATACAAACACGCGACCGCGAAGTAAGCGTCAAACCCCCGTTGCCTCTCGAGCAGAAACCTGGTAGTCACAACTACTGCGTCTGAGCCAGAGCTCCTGTCTGAGAAATCCGGACCCTACCTCCTGGCCTTCTGCAGCTTTCTCAGCCCTGGACTACATTTCTCTGAAGGCATCACTACAAGACCCAGCTTCTGGTAACCTCCTTGGGATTTTCTAGGGTCACTTGAGTAAAGGAAAGAGGTCGGCTCACACCTTAGTAGCGCGAGATCCCCCGCTGGAGCAAAGGAGACTCAAGGCGCGCCCGATTCCGGGCAGCACAATGTGGCTACGGCCTCTGCCTTCTGTTAGATCGAACTGGGATCACATTTTTTTACTACATTTCCCGGAGGCCAGCGCGTCCTTGCGCCATTTCGTGCGCTCATTCCGTTACGTCTTGATGCAAGGATCCAGTCTGCAGCGGCCAGGTGAGTGGACCGCCTCGTTGGGACCCGCACGCTGCATTTGGTTTGGAGCACCCAGAAAAAAAGTTCCCATGTGGTGCTGGGAATACCGGTATGCTGGCTGGGGCTCGGTGCTGACAGGAAGCGGGGCGACCCCGGCTCTGGACCACGTTTCTCCTAAGTCGTAGCGCTCCAGGTTAATTCCTTACGGAAGTCGGCCTTGCGGTTGCGGGATGCCTGTGCCCTTCTCGTCAGCAATATCGGCACCGTCACTTCGGTTCCGAGCAGGGGCGTGGCGCTATTAGTTTTGTTCCTCCGCGCCGGTGATAGTGGCATGCACTTGGCACCCCTTTCCCACTGGCAGACTCGGCACCCTGACTTTGGTTCCGGGAGGAGGGTATTAGGAATATGTTACCCGTTAACGCGCGGGATGTGTGTGTGTCCGCTTCTGTGGCGGCAAGATGGGCTCACCTGCCATCTTCTACTGCTTTTGGCGGCTGGGATCCTTCGCACCTGAGTACTTTACCCCCCGTGTGACAGGGACAGAGCCCGTTGAGAATCACGTGGTTCCAGCTGCTGTAATTCCTTCACTTTACTAAGCAGAGAACGTGCCTATTTTGAAGCTGCCCATATAACGAGGATTTACACCTGGAAGTGCCCTAAGAAGGGAGAAGACCAGCATAAAAGATGCCCCGTTCTACTTGCAGAGCGCGGTGGGGAAAACCAATCCCATTCTCTGTCTTGAAGTTGGTTCTGGGAGATGCTCCTAAATTGTTTTGTTGGCTCTGAAAAAGGCTTGATATCCTATGATTGTTTTCTCCGTTTTACTTTTAACAACAGAGCCATACAGGGAAGGAAAAAGAATCTTGCACGTCTAAAAAGCTTGCCTAAAATAAGTTGTCATTTTCTTTCTTCTCTCAAGTTTCCTACTTTTCAAGATGTTGCTACCTCCAGCAACAAACATCTTAAGGAGGAACCAGCCATTCAGTGACTGGTCGTTAGGCATCGCTATCCCCAGAAATGATGGCGCTGCAGGGATGAGCTAACTCCATTCTCCAACCACACTACACCTCTCCTTTTCAGCCAATGACAAATCAGCCCTTTCTGGCCTGATTTTTGATGAGAGAGAACAATACCCTCTGGAGGAAATTTGAAGATTTTTGTTTTAACTTTATTACGAAAATTTTCAAGCACAGAAGAAAATAATATGAACCCCAATGTGCTCAACACCCAGCTATAATTTAAAACATTTGCAAATATCCTTATATCTATCCTTCCTCCTTTTTTCTGTAGCATTTCAAGAATTCACATAATTTTATCCATATGTATGCATATATAACCAAAAAGAATATCATTTTTAGATAATCACCATGATGTTATCCCAACTTTAAAAACTAACGGTAATTCCATAATAGCATATATGCAGTACATATTGAGGTTTCTCCAGTTCTTTCAAAGATAGGTTTTTACGATTGATTTGTTCAGATCATGGTCCAGATAAGGTCTACACAGTGCATTCAGTTGCCAAGCCTCTTAAATTTCTTTATAACAGTTTCCCTTCTATTTTTTGCTTTTGTTGTATTTTAATTGGTATCACTGCTTTGTAAAAAACTAGGTTGTTTATAGATTATTCTACATTCTGCTTTTGGCTAATTGCTAGCTTGTGGTGTCATATAATTTGTTCCCCAGTGCCCCATATTTCTGTAAACAACTAGTTAGATCTAGGGGCTTGATCAAATTCAGATCATATTTTGCATAAACCACATTTTCGGGCAAAAATAATTCATAGTTGGTGCTGTGTACTTCCTATTCATCACGTCCTGAGGCTTTTAAAGTCTGGTGTCCCACTTCTGGTGATGCCTTATTGATCAGTGTTCAAGTGCTTTCCAGTTAATCCTTTTATAAGGTTCCCTTTCCTTTTTCACCTATTAATAGAAGAAGGTATAATATAATTCATGTTTTACCCTAAAATATACTTACAAAGATTTCAAAGCAACAATAGCACTGTTACAACTAACTATCAAGATACGGAATGTATTTAAATTTATTTTGGTTATCATATTTTCTATATTTAATGTTCATGTGTTATATTTGGTTATGTCCCTTTCATCTCTTAACCAAGTGTAAATGTTCTTCTCATAACATTGATTTTTTTAAAATTTTATTTTGATACATTACACTTACAGAAAAGTTGCCCCCCAAAATAATAGAATGAACTCTCCTATGCCCTTATAGATTTACGAATTATTAACATTTAGTTTTTTGTTTGCTCTTTCCTTCTACATATGTACTTTTTTTTCTGAACCATTTGGTAGTAATTTTCAGATACCATGTTTCTTTATCCATAAAAATCAGTGTCTTTTTCTAAGTACAAGGACTATCACTATAGTTCATTTATTAAAATCAGGAAATGTAACATAGATATAAGAATTATTTAATTCAGAATTCATAGAAAAATTTCACTAGTTGTCCCAGTACTGTCCTTTATAGCTTCTTTCTGCTGATCTGGGCTCCATTCCAGAATCATATCTAGGATCAAACATTTCATTCAGTTATTACATCTCTTTAGTCTTCTTTAATCTGAAACAATTCCTGGGCCTTTTTTGATCATTATCTTGACATTTTTGAAGAGTACAGGTCAGTTATTTTGCAGATTGTTCTTCAGTTTGCATGTCTTCAATGTTTCTTCCTGATCGGATTCAAGTTACGGATTTTTGGCAGTAAAGGTGCTTCAGTTCATTCCCCAGTAACTTCAGTTGGCTGCGTTTTTTACTGTCTACATTGATAGTACTTTCTGTAGGGAAGTTAGTCCAGGAGGACCTTTTTTTTTTTTTAAGATTTTATTTTATTTATTTGACAGAGACACAGCGAGAGAGGGAACACAAGCAGGGGGAGCGGGAGAGGAAGAAGCAGGCTTCCCGCTGAGCAGGGAGCACAATGCGGGGCTTGATCCCAGGACCCTGGGATCATGACCTGAGCCACCCAGGCGCCCCAAGTCCAGGAGGATCTTAATCATCATTGGAATTGGAAGTCTTCTCAATTTAGTTTCAATTTAGGTTTCTCTTAATATAAATGAGGTTGAACATTGGCTTCCTTTTTTATGAATTGTCTTTTTTAGTTTTGTCCTTTTTTAAAAAGATTTTATTTATTTCAGAGAGAGAGGAGAGAGCATGCCAACATGAGCAGGGGGAGAGGCAGAGGGAGAAACAGACTCCCCGCTGAGCAGGGAGCCCAATGCAGGGCTCGATCCCAGGACCCTGGGATCATGACCTGAGCTGAAGGCAGACGCTTAACCAACTAAGCCACCCAGGTGCCCCTGTTTTGTCCTTTTTAATAATGATTTTTAATCTTTATCTTGATTTTTAAAGTGAAGCTCTTTTGGTCTTAGGAAGAGTCACTCTTTTTTTTTTTTTTTAGGTTGCAGATAATCTCCCAATTTGTTATTTGTGTTTGTGTGCTTTTAGGCAATTTTTAAATATAGTAAAATGTATTCATTTGATTGTAAGAAATAGAAAATCTTTTCTCCTCTCAACCTAAAAGGAACTCAACCATTTTTTTCTTTTAGCATGCCTGTGGGCTGAATGTTTGACCCTCCCCAAAAAACTCATACTTTGAAATCCTAATGCCCAAAATCATAGTATTTGGAGGTGGAACCTTTGGGAGGTAATGAGATAATGAGAGTAAATTCCTCATGAATGTGTTTAGTGCCTTTATAAAAGAAGCCCAGTGAGGATACAGTAAGTCTGTGACCAAGAAGAGGGCCCTCATTTGGCCAAGCTGACTCCCTGATTTTGGACTTCCAGCCTCCAGAGCTGTGAGAAATAAATTTCTGTTGTTTATAAGCTGCCTGGTCTGTGGTATTTTGTTATAGCAGCCAAATGAACTAAGAGTGGCATTTTTATGATTTCAGTTTTTAATATTTAGATCTCTTATCCATTTGGAGTTAATCCTGGTATGTGGTATAAAATGTGGATCCAATTTTACTTTTTTCAATAACATTAAATAATCCATTTTTCCCTAGAGATCAAAGGTTCTACAATTCCATTAATCTGAATGTCTATTCAGGTGCCAGTAACCAGTATTTTAGTGATAGAGACTTTATAACATCTTTTAAATCTCTGTTCTCTTCTTTTTCTAGGCATTTTCTGGCTATTCTTGCTTTTTTAATTTTCTTGCTTAATGAATTTAAATTTGGGGGTGCCTGGGTGGCTCAGTCGTTAAGCGTCTGTCTTTGGCTCAGGTCATGATCCCCAGGGTCCTGGGATCGAGCCCCACGTTGGGCTCCCTGCTTGGCGGGAAGCCTGCTTCTCCCTCTCCTACTCTCCCTGCTTGTGTTCCTTCTCTCACTGTTTCTCTCTGTCAAATAAATAAATAAAATCTGTAAAAAAAATGAATTTAAATTTGTGTCTACCACCATACTCGTTAGTATTTTTATTGGGATCATATTTAACTTATATTTTAATTTATATATCAAATATCCTATCCATGTTCAGAGAATTAACCTCATTATAATATATTGGTTTAGCCCATGTATTCTCAATAAGGGTGATACTGCCTTCCAGGGGATGAAAATTGGTGTTGGGCAGGGGTGGAGTAAAGAAATCTTAGATACAGTAATGGTTTGTGACTCTCCAAAACTCAGTTTAGCCAATAAAATCTTATTCCTCATTATTTACTCTCTCATTGGCATTTCTTGGGTATCACGTGAACGGCACCAACACTGAGGTCACAGAAGATATATGTATGCAAGGTAAATGCTACCAAAAAAGATCAGTGCTCCTGTGGCAAATAGGTGGCTGTAAATGGAGACCTTTCTCTCAAATGATTGCTCAATCTTGAAGTTCTATCGTAAGAGGTGGCCTCGCATGGGCCCATTGGCAGCCATGTGGATGTTGTTTATGTATCATGCTTCTGTGTTTGACTTGGTATTTGAGGATTAAATAAAAAGAATGTTTTATTATTCTATAAAGTTATTCAACATGTCTCATAAGAGACAAATTTGGACTTAGCTAAGGAATGACTTTATCCAAAGGATCACTGCAGTGAGGGAAGGAAGACTTGTAATTGGGAGAGCATTCCAGCCATAAGACCTGCAGGCATTTAAAAGGTCAGGCAGAAAAGAATTTTCTTTTATAAGGAGGGTAAACAAGGCCAGAAAGAAGTGGATGTGGCAGCGTGGGATGAGTGGGTGGTCAGTGTGTAGATTGTGTTCTCTGCAGTCAGCTGGGGAGTGGCTTGAGTCATTGTTAAGAGGGTTGTTTGTATTCATATGCTGGCCCAGAATACAGGGTAGGCCAAAGTTCAAGGGCCTGGAAGAAGGAGAGAAGTCTGACTAAAGTTTGGTCAAGTGAAGTTATCAGGCATTTTGTCCAGATTAGTCAGTGGGGTCCAACAGCTCATCTAGTTATTTATGAGACAAAGAATGGCCATTTGGAGGCTCTGCCTGGCCTTGTATGTTAAAAACGGGGGGAGGGGTCATCTTCCAATCTTATCTAAGTTATATGGGGAAGGGAGATTGATTTCATTCAGCTGTTTCCTAGTCCATAAAGATTGAGGGGTTATCTCATTGGGCTATTTTTCAGGATCATAGATCTTGGGTAAAGTTTAACATTGTGAAACCCATCAATTACATCAAATGCTAAGAAGTTAAAATGTTGACAATACGGGAATGAAGATCAACTAGTTAAAAGTTTCTTCTATCTAGTAAAAGTTAAGTTCACTAAAAATAATTTTTAAGAAATTAATTTTTCAGTTTTACTTTTTTCTAGAAAAGAACGGTTTTGAATGATATGTTAAAAATTTGATTACATTGTTTATGTTATATACTTACATAAATGCATATACTATAGTATATCTGTCCTATTAAAATTTCATGGTAAAGGGGGACAGTTAGGGAAAAAAAGTGTCTAAAATGGCTCTTCACGGGCGCCTGGGTGGCTCCGTCGTTAAGCATCTGCCTTCAGCTCAGGTCATGATCTCAGGGTCCTGGGATCGAGCCCCTCATCGGGCTCCCTGCTCAGCGGGGAGTCTGCTTCTCCCTCTCCCACTCCCCCTGCTTGTGTTCCCTCTCTCGCCGTATCTCTCTCTGTCAAATAAATAAATAAAATCTTTAAAAATAAATAAATAAAATGGTTCTTCAGAGGGGCAATGATGGAAAAAGATGTTGAGAAATGCTGTTCTAACCATTTGTTTAAATCTATTTTTAGGTCTTTCAGGAGTATTTCAAGTTTTTCTTCTTGTAGGTTTTATACATTTCTTGTCAAACTTGGGCCTAGGTATTTCATCCTTTTTGTGGCTTTTCTTTATTATATTTTCTATGTGATTATTGTTTTATATATAAAGGTCATTTCTTTTCATGCCAATTTTATATCCTGCTAATTTACTAAGTTGTTTTTTTTTCTTTCATTGCACTCATGGGGTTTTTAGGCATGCTGTCATAGCTCATAGAGGGAGTTTGCCTATTCTTTTCTTATTCTTGTTGCTCTTGTTGATTTCTCTTGCCTTTTTATATTGACTAATATAGCTAATAAAATGATAAGTGATAGAGTAGTGGGTATTCTTGCCTTGTTTCTACTGGAAACCTGGAAATAGAGTGCTGCCACGAGAGGCAAATGAGCATTTATTAGGATAAAAAATTTTCAATTCAGGGAGTGCAGATTCAGATAGAAACCAAATAGTGTCCCACTTGTAGAGTGAAAACAAGGATTTTTTTTTTTTTAACATGAGTTAAGAGGAAAAAAAAAAGCTAAACTACTCTTGGTTATACACTGATTGACTACTGATTATTTCTTCAGAAAGTCCACAACCTTCAGTCTTATGATCAGATCTGTTCTCCTGCTGACATTTCAAGCAGTTGCCTGAAACAGTTGCTGTTTTGCCCAGTCTACAGGTTTTGACCCTGTTCAAATGGAGAGGCATAAGGCAGTTTCTCTGGAGTGGTCCATCTAGCTTCATTTTAAAATGGCTCCATTCATGTCAGTTTTCCCGACTATCATTAAAATAGTCATCAATTCCTATTTCTTGTGTTCTTATCAGGAATGGATGGTAAATTTTGTGAAATTTTTTTGGCATTTATGAAGATAGTATGATTTTCTTCCATACAACGATTAATATCATGGATTATATAAGTGGACATTCTAATATCAAACCATCTTTTTATTACAGAGAAAGTCCCACTTAGTTATGATTGTTTTTTAACATGCTGTTGGATTTTTGTTTGCTGGTATGTCAAATTTTGCAGTAGTATTTGTGATATAATAATATATTTGGTTTTTATCCCCAGTTCTTGGCACAGAGCTCCTAACACCCTTGGAATTTTCTGAGTGATAGAGGAGTGTCTTTCATTTTTCATAACAAGCCCCTGAACTTATGCTAATGAAGTGGCTAGGGTGGGCCCCTAGATAGTCTCAGAATGGGGTTGGGGTTACCAGAAGGACTAAGTGATTAGAGGATTGGAACTTTCCAACCCATCCACTGACCTCCAGGAAAAGGGTGGGTAACACCGGAGGTTAAGGGCCATACAAACTCCGGCACTAGGAGATTCGATGAGCTTCTGGGTTGGTGAACACATTGAGCTGTTGTGAAGTTGGCATTCCCAGAGAGGGCATGGAAAGCTCCAAGCATTCCCCCTGCCAATACCTTGTCCTGTGCATCTTTTCCATTTGGCTGTTCCAGAGTTGTATCCTCTATAATAAATTCATAAATGTAGGTAGAGTACCTTCCTGAGTTATGTGAGCCATCCTAACAAAGTATAAAACTTAGGAGGAGATTGTGGGAGCCCCCAGTTTATAGCTGGTTGGTCAGAAGTACTGATGGCCAGGGATTTCAGTTTGGCTTCTGGAGTTAGGAGCAGCCTTATGGGATTGACCCCTTAAGCTGTGAGAGCAAAGCATCTCACTTCATACTTGTATGTATGTGTTGGGGAGGGATACCTGGGGAAGCTGTGCTCCCCAGGGCTTCCTAGGTATGCCCCTATACTAAAGGTGTGAGATACCCTGGAAAACTAGCACCCTCTGAGGTCCCGTTAAGGATCATGGGGATTAAGGAAAACTCTGGCATGAATTCCTTCTGCCACAGCTGTATTCCATTGAATTTGAAGGAAGGCTAAGATTTTTCCAAACTCCCTCAAAGAGGTGAAATAAAGGTAGTTCCAAGGTGCTTATTTTGTGGGCCCTGAGGCAATCCTGACCTCATGGCTTCTTTTTCCCTCTCTAGCTCTGCCTTCTTTGGACTCTGCATATCTCCAGGAGAAGAACCCAGAAAACCGATCAGTCCTGACAGTTCTAAAAAACATGCCCCATGTGAGTTGCTATTTCATTTTTCCTCCTTCAAGCACAATCATTTGTTGTGTCATGTGAACACCAGATTTATTTATCCCCAAATTTTCTGCCTGCCTTAGTTGCCTAAGGGAACCGCTCCCCAATTTTTCCCATTCCAGTGACTGATCCTAGCAAAGAGCTCCATTCTCTAAATGCTTTTCCCTTCACCAGACAGTGTTTAGGTGTTTTTTCCAGCTCATTCTATATATTTTACATGCAAAGTCTTCTGCCAGGAGCCCTAAGGAAGCAGAAATGTCTACCCTTAAGAGCAGTATTAGTATAACGGTTTGGTGAGGTAGTTACAGGGGACCCATAACAAACTGATCTCTACAAACCTAGGTTTCCCACTTGGAAGTGACAGCATTTCTGCTGGCTGTTCCAGGTTTCAGTGAGTGAGGACATGTTCTGTGAGGCTTTTAAGGTTGGGTGGGGAACTAAAGTCTGAGAAGGAAGAGATCTTGCCTCTTGTATAGTTCCTGTTGATGCTGCAACAAATTATTACAAACTTAGTGACTTAAAACAACCCAAGTTTATTATCTATACTTCTGGAGGTCAAAGTCTGAAATTGGTTTTACAGGCTAAAATCAAGGTGTTGGTAGGTCTGTGTTCTTCTGGAGGTTCTAGAGGAGAATCTGTTTGCTTGCATTTTTCCAGCTGCTGTAGGCTGTCCACCTTCCTTGGCTCATGGCTCCCTTCCATTTTTAGAGCCAGCAATCATCATTCTGACTTCTGCTTTCATTATCACATCTCCTTCTCTGACTCTTCTGTCTGCTTCTGTCACTTAAAATACCCTTATGGTTACATTGGGCCCAACCAGATAATCCAGGATAATCTATCCATCTAAAGATCCTAATCACATCTACATTTGTCATATAAGGTTACATATTCAAAGGTTCAGGGATTCAGATGTGGACATCTTTGGGGGGCTGTTATTCCATGTACCACAACCCTCTTGCCCAGGAATCAATGAGAGGATGATCAGCAGTCAGGTTTACCTTGGAGTTGGCCAGAATGTGTTTGTGATGCCTATAGCACCTAGATTGGCATTCATCAGCTTGCACAAAAGGAAGTAGAAATAAAATCTGCCAAATGCCTACTCTCCTGAAAACTGTAGATTCTTAGGGCTCAAAGACATTAGAGAACTTAATTGAAATAATCCCAAATAAGCAGATCATTTCATCCATAAAATGGAAATATCAGTTATATTCTGTGACATAATATTGTGACTTGAAGAATTTGAATCTTCAAAAAATTGTTTTTTAAAAAAATATTTTGTTTATTTATTTATTTGTTTAGAGAGAGAGAGAGAGAGTGTGTGTGTGTGAGTGGGAGGAGGGGCAGAAGGAGAGGGAGAGAGAGAATCCCAAGCAGACTTGCTGCCAAGCGGGGAACGCCATAGAAAGGCTCGATCTCAGGACCCTGGGATCATGACTTGAGCTGAAGTCAGATGCTTAACTGACTGAGCCACCCAGGGACCCCCCCCCCAATTCTATGTTTTAGCCTAGAGATTTATTAAAAATTATTTGGAAACATTTCATTAAATTTGTTTACCTTTTTCTTCAAGGGGAGAAGAGAAGGAAAGAACTCATATTTATTGATAATTATTGTTTTTTGAGAATTTGAAAGCTTAATATTCTGTGTGACTGCATATACCATTTCATTTAACTATATAGCTGCATTCATCTGGCCTTTTGTATTCCTGGGTTTTTCTGGATAATAGAATTATCCTATTTTACATAGGAAATTTTATCTTCCTCTGTAGCAATAGGAGTGATCATGGATCATGTTGACACCATTGTGCAGGCACCTAATTTCCTTTAATGTTACAAGGTGTTCAGCCATGACCTATTTACTGTGTCATCCCCTTCCTTCATGCCCTCCTTTTACCTTAAAGTCATTGTCATATTTTCACCAATAATAAATGGACTTGTTGTTTCAGCGGTTGGTGACTTTCAAGGATGTGGCCATCGACTTCTCTCAGGAGGAGTGGGAATGCCTTAACTCCACTCAGAGGGACTTGTACAGGGATGTGATGTTGGAGAATTACAGTAACCTGATCTCCCTGGGTAAGATCATCTTCTACAATACTCAGAACTTGTCTCCCGTATTTTCTGCCTGTGTCATTATGATTTTCTGGTTTTTATTCCCTAAGGAAAGGTTTGAGTTTTTTGGAGATAGAAGTGTAACCAAACTCAAGTAGTTCACTGCTTGTTGTGTACCAAATTGCACACAATCCAAGGAAATGTTGAAAGCAAAGAACTTTTTATTACTTGTTACAAGTAAGGAAACCAGGAGATCGTTCTGAAAGCACTGTCTCCCTGTGGGGTTAGTACAGGAAGTTTTTATGCAGGGCGCAGGGGCAGGGAGCTCATATGGGCACTTCTGGTCCAGTTGCACATGTCCAGCATTTCAACGTGCCAGTGTGTACATGTATGTTCAAAAAATGGCACAAAACTCTACTCATAGGAAGAGATCTTAGTAGTATTTTTTTTTAAGATTTTATTTATTTATTTGACAGAGAGAGAGAGACAGCGAGAGAGGGAACAGAAGCAGGGGGAGTGGGAGAGGGAGAAGCAGGCTTCCCACGGAGCAGGGAGCCCGATGTGGGGCTCGATCCTAGAACCCTGGGATCATGACCTGAGCCGAAGGCAGACAATTAACGACTGAGCCACCCAGGCACCCCCTTAGTAGTATTTTTTAAAATTTAAATTCAATTAGCCAACATGTAGTACATCTTAGTATTACAGTGAGCTAAAGGTAACTTCAGGTCAGCTCAGGGGGGCTTCTGGGCAGGTCCTCAGCTCCCTTCTGGCTCAAACTGACTCACATCAGGGGCTATTGGGCTAGACACACTTAGCAAGGGGCTATCAGGTAAAACATCTACTTAGGTGTCTCCTTTGCTGGAACTGTTGGTTCTGCAAAACAAGACACCTTCCTTCCCTGCTTTTGTCCCTTCTCTTCCTCCTTTCCACTGATAACTTTAAGACACATTTAGTATTTGAATAACTTCCCCTTGCATCCTAGATAACAGAAGTAGACAGCTCCACTGTGTATGCTTTCTTATTTCTCATCCTTCAGACCTTCACATTTTCCTCTGTCACTTCCTTCAGTGTCTCTCTTTGATGACCAATGGACTGGATTTGAATCTGGGACTCCCATACCATGATCATATCCCATTTCTTTTCTTTTAAGCTGGATGTTCGATCCCTAAACCAGATGTATTTTCTTTATTGGAGCAAGGGAAGGACCCCTGGATGGTGATGAGAGCCATGACAAGAAGAAGGAGCTCAGGTGAATAAAGAGCTAGTCACATAAGAGCAGCTCTTGCTGATAATAATACAGCTGGTCTGTGAGGTGGCAGTACTTTGAGATGTTTGTGTGAAGCTCTGTCTTCAAAGGCCTGCTGAAAGAAGTCTAAGGTCTCAGCAGGAGGGTGATATCAATATGAGTTCTCAAAGGAACTTCCCTTCCAACTCACATTCACTACTCTTCCTCTCTCATATTCCCCTTTTGTTTTAATGAAGAAGCTACCTTTGGTTTCTTCCAGAGATAATTCTCTTCTTTCTTTTTTTAATTGAGTTGGTATCTCCAGCCAGCAAGTGTTTGTTGAGAGCTTGCTGTGTTCTTAGATTAGGGTAATCAGGGATGATCTCCCAGAGGAGCTAATTTTGAACTGAGGCCTAAATGAAATTAGCCATGCCAAAAATCTGTTTAGGCAGATGGAACAGAAGTGCAGAGGTCCTGAGGAAATGCTGAACTTCACTTATTTGAGGATCAGCAGGAAGGTTGTGTGGTTAGAATGAAGAGAGTGAAAGTGGAAATTAATGATGAAGTCAGAGAAATAGGCAGAGAACAGGTCGTATAAGGCCACAAAGGCCATTGCAAGGAATGAGATTTTATCCTAAGCGTGATAAGAAGCCCTTGGAGGGTTTTGTGCAGGTGAGTAGGGGATCTTTGTTTAAAGATCACTCTGGGTGCTTGTGTAGAATGAGGATAAGAATGAAAGCAGGAAGACCAGTTAGAGGACTAGTTCAGGATTCCACATTAGAGATAATAGTGGCTTGGAATGGGGTTTAATATGTGAAGGTGCTGAGAATGTGTTATAGTCTGGTTATATTTGATGGTAAAATTAATAGGATTTGCTGAAGGATTAGAAATAGAAAGAGGTATCAGAGTTTGGAAGCTTGCAGAAGGAAGTCAAGAATAATGCATTTGAGATGGCCATTAAATATCCTTAATAGAGAAGTTAGAGAAGCATTTAAAAGGCTGCAGGATGGTAGTCAGGACTGAGGAATAAATATGAGGTTAATCTCTGGATTATGGGGTTAGATGAGATTATGGAGGGAATTGATCTAGATGGAAGTCAAGGTGAAGTCCAGGGGCTAAACCATGGGGCATTCCAGCACTTAGCTAGGAAAAGGAAAATGATCCAGCAAAGGAAATTCAGGAGTAACTTAAGCAACCTATGATCTAGGATGCAATCAGGAATGCAGAGGACGGGAAGCCAATGACAAACACAAGGAGGGAGCAGTTAACTGTGAGAGATGCTGCCATGAGGTCAAGGAGGATGAAGGATGAGACCTGGCTATTGGATTTGGCAAGACAAAGGGGACTGGTGACCCAGACAGAGTAGGTTTGGAAATGAGAGGAATGACAACCTGACTGTAGAGGATTAAGAAGAGAATAAATAAGCCAACAATAAAAACTGTTGTGGGACAGTGACTTAACTCACCAGGCAGTGTTGAGGGCCCATTTGAGGAATTCTCAAAAGTACAAATAGAGTTTTAAAATGTATTAGAAGTTTTTAATAATAGTGCTGTGATAATTAGGACAAAGAAGTGTGATTCAAGTTTGTATATGTAGTACTATTTCAACTGCATAAAAGTGCAAGGAAAAAAGCCTAGAAGGAAATATGACAAAAATGTTAAGTTCTAAGGGTGGGAGAGAAAGGGGGGAAAATCACTGACAGGAAATAACAGACATCTCTTTTGAGAAGTTTTACCAGGAAGGAGTACAGTAAATGAATAGGAGCTGCAGGATGAACCGTACAATCAGAGAAGTTGTTTTGTTTTGATTTCAAAGGAGTCTTTAAGAATGAGATAAATATTGGAGAGATGGTACGAGAGTAAGTGATCAGGAAATATGGGTGTTAGTGATCAGAAAGGATGGTTACTCGAAATTGAGATTTTGGAGGTCTTGCCATAATTGGAAATAACAAGGTCTATTATGTCTACTGTGGGGGGAAGGTAAGTGGAATGAGGTAGAGGAAAATAGTGCTTCAGAGGAAGCAGTGTGCTCAAAGTTGCAAACAGAGCAAGAGGTGAAGAGAACACACAGAAGGGAAGGAGGCTGAGGTTGCAGAGTATTTGCAGAAAGTATACTGTGAGTTCCTGAAGGCCTGCTGGTTAGAGAGCAAGAGAATACTGTATCACAATAAAAGATGTCTAGACCTGGAATAGGATGAGAGTCTTAGTGTTGAACAAGGATGCAGGAAACCAGGGCTTTCCAGGAGTACTGGGATACCCAGGTATCCCAATTCCAGGATTGGTCCTGGAGTAGTTTCTCTGGGGAAGATGAGTACTTCTTCCTATTATAACCTAAGGGCAGTGGCATTGTTGGACTAAGAGCTGATGGAAGTCAAGCCTTCCTGGGAGAAGCCAGCATTAATAGCAGGATATGAAGGTCTTACCAACATCCAAAGCTCTGGGGGCTTCTCTTGTAGGCTGCAGTGGGTGGAGTGGCTGTCTTAATATAAGAGAGAATTACAGGTGCAACATTGCTGGAGTCTGGGATTGGGGACAGCTTTTCAGGAATAGCAAAGGGACGTGAAGTTTCAGGTGAGCCCCGAAAGGATGTAAAACAGGTAGGGAGGCTGAGGGTAGAGGGAAGGAGCATTCCTGGCAGAGGCAACAGTGTACTGAAGGCTATAGGAGGATGGAGCTTGGTGTAATAATGAGGTATTCAAAGAAGGCCCTTATAGTTGGAGCCTAGTGAGGGACAGATGCCAGGTGTGAGTTTGGAGAGTCTGGCAGGGTCTAGGCCAGGAAGAACCTTCTAGGGGTTATAAAAATGACTTGGTAGAGGTGCTTGGGTGGCTCAGTTGGTTAAGCATCCAATTCTTGATTTTAGCTCTGGTCATGATCTTGAGGTCCTGGGATGGAGCTACATCATTGGGATCCACGTTCAGTGGGGAGTCTGCTTGAGGATTCTCTCCCTCTTCCTCTGCCCCTCCTCCCACTTGGCACACGTGCTTTTTCTCCCTCTCTAAAATAAATAAATAAATCTTTAAAAAATGACTTGTGGAAAAAAAATGACTTGTGGGTTATGAGCAGCATTTAAAAAATTTTTTTTTGGTTTTGTTTTGTTTCTTAAAGAAAATAACAGAAGAGAAAAAACTTTTTTTCTTTAAAGATTTTATTTATTTATTTGACACACAGAGAGACAGCGAGAGAGGGAACACAAGCAGGGGGAGTGGGAGAGGGAGAAGCAGGCTTCCTGCGGAGCAGGGAGCCCGATGCGGGGCTCGATCCCAGGACCCTGGGATCACGACCTGAGCTGAAGGCAGACGCTTAACAACTGAGCTACCCAGGTGCCCCCAGAAGAGAAAATTTAAAAAAAAAATCAAAATGCATCCCATGTAGCAAAGATAATTTCATGACCTATTTGTTTTATGTTTGTGTATTTGATCATAATATAATATGTATTTCTTATCTTTGAATTTTGTCCCCAAAGCATTTGCAAGCTAATGAAGAATCTTAAGTAGGACATTTGAAACAATGCAATTTACATATTTAATATATCATTCTTGACTGCCAGATGGAGATTAGAAGAAAGGGTCTCAGGACATGATTGAGTAGGTTATTGTTCAAACAAGAGGTTCAAACAAGAGGTGCTTTGGCTTTCTTGGAGTGTTGATAGTGGCACTGGGGATAAGAAACAGATTCAAGAGCAATTTAGTAGATCAGTTCAGCAGGAGTTGAGGGGGGCAAGAATGAAAGAGGTCTCCCCAAATGACTTCTGCTTTTCAGACTCCATTTTGTCATCCTAAGCCATTACCTCTTTTTCAGTTTTCTCATTTTTTCTTCCATTAATTTAATGACAACAAAAATAACAGTTTAATCATGTTATTATAACTTGGAGAGCAGTTGAGTCAAAACTGGATTTATTTGATCCTTACAGTGTTCCCTTAATCACCATATTCCAGTTGGTTTCTTTCCTAGTGTTTTGTAAACCATATTGTGCTTCTCTTTCAAAAACAAAGTACAAGCCAGATATCTCATCCCAGTAAATTTTGCTGACAGGAGTTGATGTTAAACTGAGCTGCCTGGGGGTTTTTTGTTGTTTATAATTTTTTTTGTTTATAATTTCTTTCTGCTTTTCAGCAAAAGCATGTTTTCCTTGGATTTCTTTTTTTTTTTTTTTTTTTAAGATTTTAGTTATTTATTCATGAGAGACAGAGGAGCAGAGAGAGAGAGAAGCAGAGGGAGAAGCAGGCTCCCAAGGAGCAGGGAGCCCGATGCGGGACTCGATCCCAGGACCCTGGGATCACGACCTGAGCCGAAGGCAGACACTTAACCATCTGAGCCACCCAGGCGCCCTCCTTGGATTTCTGACTCATTTCTTTTTTAAAAAAATTTTTAGAGTGGGGAAGGGCAAAGAGAAGGTGAGAGAGAGAATCTTAAACAGTGTCCATGCCCAGCACAGAGCCCGATGGGGGGCTCAGTCTCACAACCCTGAGATCATGACCTGAGCTGAAATCAAGAGTCAGATGTTTAACCGACTACACCACCCAGGAGTCCCTCTGATTCATTTCTAAAGACTATTTAAACTTGATTTTGCTGATTTATGTTGATTTTCTTTCTTAATATCATCCTCTGTTACATTCTACAGCCTATGTGCAGTGTTGTCAGAGACTGTGCATCATGCTCCAGTCATCTTGGATAGTGTTCTTCTGCATTTAAAGGTTATAGCTATCCATCTTTGTTCAGAATAACTTAAAACTTTCTTTACTGTGTAAACTTGTCACTCTTTCTAGAATATTTTAGAGATGCTTTTCTGGGAAATACAACATTTGACCTTGAGTGGAATGTACTGGGAAGGAAGACCTGAAAAAATGTATAAAGGGAAGAAAATATTGTGTATGCTTTCTGTGTTCTGGGGAATATAAACAGGCATATTTTTTCTACACTTGTAAAGCTTGAGGAGTAGGAAGACCAACATAAACAAATGAAATATAATTCTAGAATTGGAAAAATTGAAACAAGAATGAGGAATAAGGTACAAGTATAGAGATTAAGATAAAGCACAGACTCAATTAGAGTTTTCCGGGATAGTCTTTCTGAGCAGCTGCCATTTAAGTTAGGACATTTCAGACAAAAGGAATTGGCCAGGCAGAGAGCATTTCTGGCAGATGGAACAGCATGTGAGAGTCTGAAATGAGAAGGAATTTTATATGTTCCAGGAACTTAAATAAAGCCAGTAAGGTTAGAGCATTGTTTCTGAAGATAGGAATGGTTCAAAATGAGGTCAGAAAGGTAATCAAGGAATGGATCATGCAGGGGCTTTTAGTCCGTGAACAGGAATTTGGATTTTATTTGAAATAGAAGGGGTAAACCATTGAAAGGTTTTAAGCTGTATTTTCAAACCTCTTTCTATACCAGAAGCATCTGGGGAGATTGATAAATGAAGGAAAATTTGCATTTTTAAAGTTGCTGACAAATATTGAGCGTCAATATGCAGGTAATGGTTCTAGGCAGTAAAAATAAAGCAGAGAATGAAGCAAAGTCATTGCTTTGATTAAGCATGGGGGGGACAGACAAGGAACTTTAAAAATAGTATATCCATTAGTAATAAATGTAATATAGGTGCAATTCTATATTGGATGTTTTGATAATGTGACATTTGAGCAGAAAACTGAAGTGAGAGAGCAGATATCTGGGGAAAGAGCATTCCAAAAGGTAAACACAGAGGCACATGCTTGGCATTTTTGAACAGCAAGGAAGCCATTGTGGTGAGAACAGAATGAATAATTAGGAGTGGTAAGAGATGACATCAGAGAAGGGCAAACTCATGTAGAGTAAGGTCTTGTGGGCCATAATAAGTAAGGACTTTGGGTATTATTCTGAGATGGTAAACTCTTAGAAGATTTTTGCAGGGGAGTAATGTGATATGAATTACCTTTTTTTAAAGATTTTATTTATTTGTTTGACAGAAAGAGACAGCTAGAGAGGGAACACAAGCAGGGGGAGTGCGAGAGGGAGAAGCAGGCTTCCCATTGAGCAGGGAGCCCAATGTGGGGCTGGATCCCAGGACCCCCGGGATCATGACCTGAGCCGAAGGCAGACACTTAACGACTGAGCCCCCCAGGTGCCCCTGAATTACAGTTTAATTTTTTAATTTTTTTTAAAGATTTTTTTTTAATTTATTCATTTGACAGAGAGAGAGATAGCGAGAGCAGGAACACAAGCAGGGGCAGTGGGAGAGGAAGAAGGGCTCCCGCTGAGCAGGGAGCCCGATGCGGGGCTTGATCCCAGGACCCTGAGACCATGACCTGAGCTGAAGGCAGACGCTTAACGACTGAGCCACCCAGGTGCCCCTGAATTACAGTTTTAAAGAATTCTTCTGGCTTCTATGTGAAGAACAAAGGGTAGGGGCCAAGTTCAAGGAACAGAGACCAGTCAAGAGGCTATTACAGTGAGAGACAGGTGGTTTGGCCTAGGGCAATAGTAGTGGTTATGGTCAGATACTTGATAAACTTTAATAGGAGAAGTAATAGGACTTGTTGATAGATTGGATATCTACCCAGACATTTGATCGAATGTTTCCGGGGGATGGTTTTTGCTGTTATTTTGTAAGCTTCCTTGGTTGGATTCTAATCCACTCCAAAGTTTTAAGAACCACACACTTAAACTGTTTCTCTGATTTCTTTCCTCCCTATAAACTCCCCTTATTCTATGTTTTCTCCTTGTGCCTTTTATTTTAATTGCACAAAATATTTCAGCACTGTTTAAACCATTCCGTTCTTATAAGAATTTTTACTTTTTCTATGATTTTTACTTTAGAAGTTTCATTTCTCCTTGTAAACAGAAGCAGCAGGAATTTGCTTTCTTGTTATCTTCCAGACTTGAAATCCAGTTGTGAGACCAAAAAGTCATCTCCAGAAAAGGGAGCTTATGAGATGGAATCACTGCAATGGGAGAGTATGAGTCAACCTATCAGTCATAACCTTGATTACAATGGTCTTAGAGATACGATGGAGGGCAAAGGAAAGTTTGAGGGTCAACAGAAAAGTCAGGAAGGACTTTACATGCACATGAAAATTACCTGTGGCGAAAAGCCCACTCAAAGCCATTCTATGTCACCTATTCTTCATCAGATAAATCCTACCAAGGAAAAATTGTACAAACGTAAGGAATGTGAACAAGCTTTCAACTACCTGTCATGCCTTACTCAACATGAGAAAAGCCATAATAAAGAAAAACACTCTGAAGTTAAGAAACATAGGAAGACCTTCAGCAAAAAGCCAGCCTATATTCAACATCAGAGGATTCAGAATGGTGAAAAGCCTTATGAGTGTATGGAATGTGGGAAGGCTTTTGGCCGTAGTTCTGATCTGATTCAACATCAGAAAATTCATACTAATGAAAAACCTTACCAGTGTAAGGCATGTGGGAAGGCTTTTATTCGCAGTTCACAGCTCACTGAACATCAGAGAGTTCATACAGGAGAGAAACCATATGAATGTAAGAAATGTGGAAAAGCCTTTAGTTATTGTTCACAGTATACTCTCCATCAGAGAATTCATAGTGGTGAAAAACCCTATGAATGTAAGGAATGTGGGAAGTCCTTTATGCTTGGCTCTCAACTCACTTACCATCAGAGAAATCATAGTGGTGAGAAACCCTATGAGTGTAAGGAATGTGGAAAGGCCTTTATTCTTGGTTCACACCTTACTTATCATCAAAGAGTTCATACTGGTGAAAAGCCTTACAGATGTAAAGAATGTGGGAAGGCCTTTTTATGTGCCTCCCAACTTAACGAACATCAGAGAATCCATACAGGTGAGAAACCCTATGAATGTAAAGAATGTGGGAAGGCCTTTTTCCGTGGCTCACAACTAACTTACCATCTGAGAGTTCATACAGGTGAGAGACCCTATAAATGCAAAGACTGTGGGAAAGCCTTTATTTCTAATTCTAATCTTACTCAACATCAGAGAATTCATACAGGTGAAAAACCCTATAAATGTAGAGAATGTGAGAAGGCCTTTATTTGTGGCAAACAACTTAGTGAACATCAGAGAATTCATACAGGTGAGAAACCCTTTGAATGTAAGGAGTGTGGAAAGGCTTTTATTCGTGGTGCATATCTTACTCAACATGAGAAAATTCATGGTGAGAAGCATTATGAATGTAAGGAATGTGGGAAGACCTTTTATCGTGCCACACAACTTATATATCACCAGAGAATTCATACAGGTGAGAAACCCTACAAATGTAAGGAATGTGACAAGGCTTTTATTTATGGCTCACAACTTAGTGAACACCAGAGAATTCATAGAGGTGAAAAACCCTATGAATGTAAGCAATGTGGGAAGGCCTTTATTCGTTGCTCACATCTTACTGAACATCTAAGAACTCATTCCGGTGAGAAACCCTATGAATGTAAGGAATGTGGGAAGGCCTTTAGTCGTGGCTCAGAACTTACTCTACATCAAAGGATCCATACTGGTGAGAAACATTATGTGTGTGTTCAATGTGGTAAAGACTTTAGACGTCATTCACAACTTGCTCAGCATATGAGGCTTCATAATTGAAAAAGCTTTGAATATGATTTAATATAAGAAAGGCTTTAATGTCTTCAACACCTCTGGAATGCTAGAGAACCCATATTATGTTCGTAATGAATTTAGGACATCCTTCTGTTTGTGCTCAAAATCAACTGATTTTTAGAAAGCCTGTATTAATGACGGCAGAAATAACTTCTGGAACCCATTATACAGTTTTAAGAATCTCTATAACCTTGGAATGGAATGCTGGAGTATATCCTTTATTGAGCACCATCTCTATTTCACCATTTCCTGTGAAATTGGAGAAGTTACTTAACCTCTTTGTGCCTCAGTTTCTTTGTGTAAAATAATGTAATGATATCACATTGATTAAATTATAAATGATTATGCACCTCCCTTTGGATAGTATCTGATACTCAGTTATCTGTTATTATTTCTACTATCATCATTATTATATGCTATTAGAGAAGTCAAATGGTAAGAATATTTTTGAGTACAGTAAGATGTAAGCATTTTATTACCATCTATTCCCTTTTTTGTTTTTGTTTTAGATTTTATTTATTTGAGAGAGAGAGCACATGCGCACAAGTGAGTGCAGGGTGTAGCTGAATGGGGAGCCCGATGGGCTCAATCCCAAGACCCCAGGATCATGACCTGAGCCAAAGGCAGATGCTTAACCAACTGAGCCACCTAGGTGCCTCCCTTTTTGTTTTGTTTTTGCCATCTATCCCTTTTTGAACACCAGATAATTTATCCTATGACAGAAGCTTTAGAATATAATAAGGGCAGGAAGCTCTCCATTTTAGAGCTCATAAATTTTGCTGCACCAGATAATTCATACTGCAAACAAGTTATAGAAGAAATTCCTTTAGAGTTATAGAGCTTTTTTATAAAATCAAGGAGAGGTGATTTTTCTAAAGCAAATTCCAAAAGCAGAAGTTATTATTCCACATTTTCTAATTACTACTTTAAGAGAAAAATAATATATCAACAAAATGATACCAAGTAGCTCCATTAAAAGAAAAAAAAACTACTAAAAGAAGAAAAACTATGGGGGCGCCTGGGTGGCTCAGTGGTTAAGTGTCTGCCTTCAGCTCAGGTCATGGTCCCAGGGTCCTGGGATCGAGCCCCGCATCGGGCTCCCTACTCGGCGGGAAGCCTGCTTCTCCCTCTCCCACTCCCCCGCTTGTGTTCCCTCTCTCGCTGTGTCTCTCTCTGTTAGATAAATAAAATCTTTAAAAAAAAAAAAAAGAAAAACTATGTAAATTATTACCATCTTAAATGAGAAATCAAAATTTGCCAACTACAGTTTTTTCTCGTTATCTGTATCTAATCCATTCCTGATAATATGTTGAATAGTACATTTTCAGATGCCCAAATCTCAGTCTACATTGCATTATTTTAAATGGGAAAAATGATAATATGTTTCCAGCCCATTCAAATGTCTTGATTAGGTTTAAATTCAACTTAAACCACCTACTTGATTTCTCTCAGAGATTTCAGAATAATATAAAACATTTAAAACCCAGTAAACAAGTAAATAATTAGCAGATGATTGTGCATGCAATGATTTTATTTTTTTAAAAGATTTTATTTATTAGAGAGAGAGAGCACATGGGCAGCGGGAGGGGGAGAGGGAGAGGGAGAAGCAGAAGCAGACTCCTTGCTGAGCAGGGAGCCCGACATGGGGCTCAATCCCAGGACCTGAGATCATGATCTGAGCCAAAGGCAGATGCCTCACCCACTGATCAACCCAGGCGTCCCTGCTTGCAGTGATTTTAAACACAAAGTATGGATTATGTTTTCCTTCTACGCTTCAAGAAACAGATACTATGATATAAATAATGAAATGCATTAGTACATAATAGACACAAATAACAATTAAGAAAATAAAATAATAATAATAAAAGTAAAACAAAAACCACTGATAGAACAATTGAAACAGAAGTTCCCAAAACAATAGTTACCTTTTCTACATGTGATGCACCTTGCTGTTTTCTATTACAGTGTCTGTAATAAACACTACAGCCTTACCCGTTGTCTTCACAACTTAATACTGTTCATTATCCCCACTCTGAAAAACACTGGTTTTACATTTATATTACAAAATTATAATCCCGGGGCCCCTCAGTGGCTCAGTCGGATCTGACTCTTGATTTTGGCTCAGGTCATGATCTTGAAGTGGTGAGATTGAGCCCTGCATAGGCCTCTGTGCTGAGCATGGAGCCTGCTTGGGATTCTCTCTCTGTCTCTCCCTCTGCCCCTCCCTGCCTTCCCCCCCCCAGTATGCCCCATGCATGCATGCGCTCTCTCTCAAATTATAATCCAAATGCTAATTCGCCATTTTTAAAAGTGAAAAAGAAAAAAAGATGATTGAGAACCATTAGAACTTCCCTGAATCATTAGAGTAAGCACTGTGATGCTAATGCAGTCATGCATTCCCTGCTCAGATTGGACAAACTATGGCATCATTACCACACTGAATTTAAAGAAAATGTAAATAATGAAATGTAAGTAAAATGTTATTTGCTACATTGATCTTAAGTCATTTATATACATCTGGCATGTAACATATTTGCATATTGGCAGAAAATACCCAGAACCAAAATCTCCCAAAATATGTTCAAAACGTAATAATCTCCAAATACCACTGGAGAAGAGGGGCCTGTCTCATTGTATACTGCAGTGTATAACCAAATTCCCTTGCTGGCCAATGAATTCCACTTTGAACAAGCCAAATTAAAAGGTTGTGAGAAGACCTACAATAAAGAAAATATTACCATTGTTTAACCCATTGTTTACCAGTCCTAACCATGAATCCTTTCTCTTCCGCAATACTTACTATCTTTGGATTATGAACACACTTTGAGAAATCCATTGCTGACCAAAAGGAATAATTATAAGAGGAAATTTAAGGCATTATGGCAGTTAATTAAATTTGGCGGGTGCTGTAGTACTTTTCTGTTCTACAATTAGTACACTATACAGGAAAAGTTCCTCTAGCTCAAGTTTTCACAACCCTTTCCCTAGTCTCTTGACCTAGATTGATTTAGTTAGATTTTTATTCTTTATGCTATTGTTATGAGATTGTTTAATGTGAAACTTGAATGAATATTAATTATCTCAGTACTTTATATTTATTTCATAAATTGTTTGAAACTTAGAATTTCCCTATTGAGGTAATGGTGAGGGGATAGGAATGTACACTAATCAAAGAATTAATAAAGACAAACAGAAGTGGCTGCTATGCTGATTTAGTTGCTACTTTAAGATATATTGATACCATCACACCCATTCAAAATTAAGCTTTATTTCCCCTACATGCATACAATTCTTTTCAAAGGTCATTACATTCCTCTTATATAGTTACATAACAAAGTTTAACCCATGCCAAAGAAATAGTGCAAATTAAAAAGAATCATGTTCACTACCTCCCGCCCATCTACTGTCAAAACTTTGGTTTTTTATCTTGTGACGTTTCCCTCTGTTCTCAAATATGGTCCACCTTTGAGTCTAAAAAAAAATAATGTTTTAATGGAATAACTGTCCACTGTAACTTGTTTTAACTTTTTATTGTAGAACATTTCAAGCATATAACAAAAATAGGATAGTAAAATGAACAGCCATATACCTGTCACATAATTTTTATTTTTTAATTTTAAATCTAATATAGATAACATACAGTATTACATATTTTTAATAATCACTCCTATTTTACCTTTCTTGTTAATCTTCCAAATATTTTTGGCTGGGATATTTTAAAGCCAAACCAGTATATTTTAGCATTTCCCCTCTACATATTTCAGTATGTATCTTGAACAGATAATTAATGATTATAGTTGGTTTATTTGAGTCAGGATTTAAAAGACACCTGCTCATGGCATTTTGTTGGTATGTCTCATACACTTGCTTTTCTGACTTTTTAAAAAATGCCTACAGAACAAAACATGAACATAGTACCAGCAATGCCATGATAATATCCTCCCTATCCCCCCAAACTGAGTATTCAGGTTATTTCTCTGTTGCTGCAAACCACTGCAATAAATGTCCTTATATGCTTATTCTTGCACATTTGTGTTTTTATTTCTACAGAATGTATTCTTACAGATTAGACTAAATCAAATTATGTGTACATTTTAAATTTTAATAGATTGGGCCAGATTTTGAAACACTCAGTTTACATTCTCATAATTAATGTATGAGAGTGTTCATTCCCCATACTATCACCAGGAGCAAAAAATAAGGACTTCCTTTGGAGCCATGATGGAATAAAAAGTTTAAACAAGGACTGTTATCCCCAACAAAAGAAATACAAATGAAGTGAGCACTGTGAGCACACCAACTTTCTACCTGAAGACACGTTCTAAATAATGAGAAAAGTTATCCCAAACAGAGCATGTTGTTCTGACTGTGTTGAGAAGATGGAGATCAAAGAGATTGATGTGTCTGGAAGTTGCAGAGCAGTTCCAGAGAAAAGGAAGCTGTGCAGAGAATTTCAGAAATGTGTGAAAGGTCCTCTTCAGTCTTTCCTAATATTAAATAGTACATGTGTAGGGTGTGATTCTACGAGACTGGGCAAAGTGTAATCAGGGAGCTGCAAGTTGTAAAATGCCCAGAGCTGACACAGGGCAGAGATACTCTAATTTGGCCCCAGATGATCACCCATACCATTTGGTAGATAGCCCAGAAGAGTCACATGATAAGAGTAGAGGTCAACTATCTCTAAAGCACTTTAGACCTGTCCTAAACTGCTTTTTTAAAGTTTCAAAAGAATCAAGCAAGTAACCTAGCTGCCTATAGAGCAAAGCTCAACACTCTAAAAGAAATGTAACAATAGCCACCATTCAAAAATGTAAATTTCACAATGTCCAGTATCTATATAAAGAAGGAAAAAAAAAGTAACACAAAACCAGAAAAAAAAATCAGTTGGCCAACTGAAATGGTAGGAGAAATGCTATCAGTATAAAATTACAAAAGTTGTTATGCTCAATATGCTTAAGAATTTTTAAAAACCACAACATAATGAGGACAGATATGGAGGATACAAAATGGACCTTCTAGAAAAGAAAAATATCTGAGAAGAAAATTTTATTGGAGATTAAACACAGAGGAAGGAAAAATTCAGTGAACTTGAAAACATACCTGGAAAAATGAAGCACAGGGAGAAAAAGACTGAAAGAAAAGAGCCTTAGTGACCTGTAGGCAAATATAAAGCAGGATAAGATATATGTAAATGAGGTGTCAGCAAGATGGTAGAGTTGGTTGTCCTGGACCCTTCCCCCCCCAACACACTGATTCAGTAATTCTTGGAAAAATTTCCTTTGTGAGAAATCCAGAAACTAAGTGAAAGGCTTCTGCACCCAGGGAGAATGCAAAGCGAGACTCATCAAAACTCACAGGGATATATGGGACCCCTCCCACCAGAGTCCTGGTATATGGTGCAACACCATATGATCAGTGAGGGACCCTCTGGCTACCAGCTTCACCCAGGGGAGGGAAGGGGATGGTTTACCTATCCTGTACCTCATATTTCCTGAAGAAGTTCAAACACTGATTTTGGTCTTGCCAGCTGTGGAGTTTTGACAGGTTCAGTAAAATCTAGTCACTGGGTAGAAATGGAGATGGTGGGTTGGGCTGGTAGACCTTAACTCTATTCAGCACAGAGCAAACAGATGAAAAATCCCAGCCCTCAGCTTCCTCAAGGGGAAGAAAAGAGTTGATCTGTGTGTCCAACAACCCAATGTTGCCATGGCTGCCCAACAAACTGGGATTTACTTAATTTTAATGGGTCTAGCACAGTCTATCCACCTATGGGAGAACGGAGACAATGGTTTCAACTGATAAATGCCACAGCCTTCCATTGGTAGGTCAGCACAGAGGAAGTGGGCAAAAATAATAGCTGCTTACTTTTTCCTGGGGAAAGAAAGAGTACATACAGGTTCCCAGATAAAGATGGAGATTGGCAGAGAATTTAAACATATGATTCAACTATATATTGGATACAAGAGATACAGTTTAGGTTCAAATATCAAATTTCCATTATGACTGGAGAATATTCTTTGTATGACATAAATCCTCTTATATTTACTAAGACTTGTTTTCTAACCTAAAATATGCTTTGTCCTGGAGAAGATTCCATTTACACTTGAGAAAAATGTGTATTTTGCTGTTGCTGGTTGGAGTTTTCTATATATGTCTATTGAGCCTGCTTTGTTTATGGTGTTGTTTAAATCTTCTGTTTCCTTCCTTGAAGATCTTCTGTTATTCTCCAGTCATAATGGAATTATATTAGAAATGAATAATAGAAGGAAATTTGGGAAGTTAACAAATATGTGGAAACTAAACAACCTGCTTTTAACTAATGGGTCAAAGAAGAATTCAAAGAATTCACAAGGAAAATTCAAAAATGAAGAGGGAGATAAGATGGTGGCATAGTAGGAGGAGTCTAGACTCATCTCATCCTTCGAACACAACTAGATAACTATCAAATCATTCTGAATACTGAAGAAATCAACCTGAGGGCTGACAGAACAAACTCCAAAAGGGAGAGAAGAGGTGACATTGAGGAAGGTAGGAAGTGCAGAAATCGTGGTTTGGGGGAGAAATGGATCATGGGTGCTGCAGAGGGGAGGGAGCCCTGGTCAGAGAGAAAGGTGAAAGAGAGAGGAGCACACAGGGGAATGTACAAGGAGAACACTTCCCCAAAGCCGTTGGCTGGGAAAATGAGAGGAGCTGATTTTCATGAGTTTTGAAGTGGACTTCAAAACAGTGGGGCTTGAAGACTGGAGTTTTAAAGGTCAGCGGGCTTGTCTGGGTTAGAGACCTGAGGGCGCAGCCTGACTCCTGAAGAAAAGGCAGGCAAACAACGTGAGTGCAGATGACATGATCTGAGGCATGTCTAAGGCACCCAGGAGGGAGGAAAGGAGATTGTTTGCTCTTAGACTGCATCTGAGAGGTGGCGTTCACAGAGACACCTCTCTGGGGACTAAAGAGCTGGAAGGTGACATTTCCTTCCCTTGCTCCTCAGCAAAAACACAGAGCCACCTGACCAGGCCAGCTTGGCCCTGTCACTGGCTGCCTAGCCTGTTTGCTCCAAGTCCCATGCCCCTGCACTCTGGTGCAACTGCCCTTCTTGGTCAAACCTGCGTCTGACGCAGTGCAGTGAGACCCTCTCCCTGAAGACCAGCACAACCCCTGCCTACACCACATTCCTAAAGTTTGGAGTTTTAAAAGTCAGCAGGCTTGGCTTGGATAGACCCAAGGGGCACTGCTCTGCTCCTGGAGAGAAGGCAGGCAAACAACACTGAGACAGATAGTGCGATCTAATAAATGCCTGGGATGCACAGTGGGGAGATTATTTACCCTTCTGGGCATGCTTCTCTGAGAACAGCAAGCATGGAGACCCCTCTCCAGGGACAAAGAAGCTGCCTAGCACCATTTCTCTTCCCCACTGCTCAGCATAAGCACAGAACCACTTGTAGTAAACAGCACAGTGCCAACACTGGTTGTTGACTAACCTGCTTAAACCAAATCCCCTCCCTCCCACCTCCCATACTTGGCCAGTACTGCCCTTCTTGGGCAAGTGTGCCTCAGTCCCAGTGCAACAGGTCCCTTCCCCAGAACACCAGCAGAACCCCCGCACCCACATCATGTCTTCTGACCAGAGAGTTCTGCAAGGCTTCAGTTCTAGTGGAAGTAGCATCAGGTCTCATTTAACAGGTAGACCAGAGCACACCTAGGTAAAACTTGCCACAGTCTGGCCAAGGTCCAAACACTGCTCACTGAAGGCAAGCAGAGCCTCTGCAGATGGCTGGCCTGAAGGATAGAGCAGCCAAAACACAGCAGCAGAGTGCATGCAGCACATGCTAGAGACACTCCCCGAAGCATCCCCACTTAACACCCCACTTACATCAATGGAGAGATCATCCAAGCAGAAAATCAACAAGGAAACAATGGTTTTGAATGACACACTAGACCAGATGGACTTATCAGATATATTCAGAACATTTCATCCTAAAGTAACAGAATACTCATTCTTTTTGAGTGCACATGGGACATTCTCCAGAATAGATCACATACTAGATCACAAATAAGGCCTCAACAAATACAAAAAGGTTGAGATCATACCATGCATATTTTCTGATCACATTGCTATGAAACCTGAAGTAAACCACAAGAAAAAATTAGGAAAGACCAAAAATACATGGAAATTAAAGAACATGCTACCAAACAATGGGTCAACCAGGAAATCAAAGAAGAAATAAAAACTACATGGAAATAAATGAAAATGAAACACAATGGCCCAAAACCTCTGGGATACAACAAAAGCAGTCTTAAGAAGGAAGTTATAGTAATACAGGCCTACCTCAAGAAGCAAGAAAAAAAATCTCAAATAAATGACCTCACCTAACACCTCAAGGAGCTAGACAAAGAACAAATAAAGCCTAAAGCCAGCATAGGAAGGAAAATAAAGACTAGAGCAGAAATAAATGATATAGAAAATGATATATAAAAAAAATTCGATAAAACCAGGAGATGACTCTGAAAAAATTAATAAAATTGATAACCCCCTACCCAGACTTTTAAAAAAAAAAAAACCAGAAAGGACCCAAATAAATAAAATCATAAATGAGAGAGGAGAAATAACAAACACCACAGAAATACAATTATAAGAGAATATTATGAAAAATCATAAGCCAACAAATAGGACAACCTGGAAGAATGGATAAATTCCTAGAAACACATAAACCACCAAAACTGAAACAGGAAGAAATAGGAAACTTGAACAGACTGATAACTAGCAAATAAATTGAATCAGTAATCAAAAAACTCCCAACAAACAAAGTCCAGGGCCAGATGGCTTCACAGGTGAATTCTACCAAACATTTATTTTTTTTTTTAAGGATTTTATTTATTTCTTTGAGAGAGAGAGAGAGCATGAGCAGGGGGGAGGAGCAGAGGGAAGGGAGAAGCGGACTCTCCCCTGAGCAGGGAGCTTGATGCAGGACTCAATCCCAGGACCCTGGGATCATGACCTGAGCTGAAGGCAGATGCTTAACTGATTGAGCTACCCAGGTGCCCCTGATTTCAATTCTTTTAAACTTGTGAAGGTTTGATAAGAAGGTCTAGGATGTATTCTATCTTGCTATATGTTCTGTGGGCACTTAGAATGTGTATTTTGCTGTTGTTGGGTGAAGTGTCCTAAGTCAACTATAATTGTGGATTTGCCTACTTAATCCTTCTGTTCTATCAGTTTTTGCTTTACATATTTTGCAGCTGTGCTGTTTGGTATATATAAGTTTAGGATTGCTGTCTTCTGGGATTGACCCATTTATCATTATGTAATGTGGTTTTTTGGTCCATAATTTTCTTTGCTCTGAATTCTACTTTGGTATCAATATAGTCACCCTAGTTTTCTTGATTATTATTTGAATGGTATACCATTTTCCATCCCTTTACTTCAACCTGTTTCTATCACATTTGAAGTGATTTTTTTTTTCTTTTTTTGTCAACAGTATATAGTTGGGATATGTTATCCATTTTGCCAAACTCTTTTTAACTGATGTTTAGGTCATTTATATTTAATGTAATTAATGATGTGTTAGAATTTAAGTCTGCCATTTTATCATCTGTTTTCTGCTTATACTTTTTGGTTTTTGTGCCTTGGTTTCCCTTTCTTGCCTGCCTATGGATTACTTGAACATTTCTGGTATCTTTTTTAGTATCATTTTATTGGATATATATCTGCACAGATATTATATTAGTAATATTATATTACTGTCAACATTTGCCACTTCAAGTGGAATATAGAAACAGTACTATCTGTTAGATTACTTTACACTTTCCCCTTTATGATATACTTCTTTTAAACATTATCTTTACAAACTTTGAAAACCATATCAGAGCACATTTTCAGCCAACAAATATGATTTTAAAATGTTAAAAGAGGATAATCTAATATATGTACTCATATGTTTATAATTTTTGTTGCTTTTTCTTCATTCTTGAGGTACCAAGTTTTCTTGTTGTCATTTTCTTTCTGAATAAAGAAATTTCTTTATGAATTCTGTTAGAGCAGAACTGCTACTGACGAATTCTTGTTTTTCCTTCATCTGAGAATGTCTTCATTTTACCTTCCTTCCTGAATGATACTTTCACTGGTCAGAATTCTGGGTTGAAAGTTCTTTTCTTTTAGCAAAAAAAAAAGTTTTACTACTTCTCTCTGGCCTCACAGTTTCTAATGAGAAATCCACTGATAATCAAATCACTGTTGTGCTATAGCAGTGGTTCTCATTTAAAAACTGTTTTGCACCTGGGGGAACATTTGTCAATGTCTGGAGACATTTTTGGCTATCACAACTAGGAGTTGCTATTGGCTTCTATTGGGTACAGGCTAGGGATGTTGAGAAACATCCTGGGCGCCTGGGTGGCTCAGTTGGTTAAGTGACTGCCTTCGGCTCGGGTCATGATCCTGGAGTCCCTGGATTGAGTCAAGTCCCGCATCGGGCCCCCTGCTCGGCAGGGAGTCTGCTTCTCCCTCTGACCCTCCCCCCTTTCCTGTGCTCTCTCTCTCATTCTCTCTCTCTCAAATAAATAAAATCTTTAAAAAAAAAAAAAGAAACATCCTAGAAGACACAACAAAGCCCCCCCCACCCCGCACTAACGAATTATTTGACACAAAATGTTACTAATGCCAAAGTTGAAAAGCCTTGTTATATAGGTTTCTTTTGTGTCTGGATGCTTACAAGATTTTTTTTGTCTTTAGTTTTCAGAAATTTGAATATGATGTGTCTAGATATGGATTTTGTTAGATTTATCCTATATTTACACATCTTCTTGAACCTAGGTTTATATCTTTTGCCACATTTGAGTTTTCAGACACTTTCTTCAAATATATTTTCAGCTCTGCTTTTTCTTCTCTCCTGGGACTGATACGCATGTTAGACTTTTGTTGTCACTAAGGTCCAAAAACTTCCATTAATTTTTTTCCTGGTTTATTTTTCTCTGTTTATTCAGAATGGATAATTTCTGTTGCTCTATCTTCAAGTCAACTATTTTCCTCTGTCATCTCCATCCTGCTCTTGTGTTCATCCAGTGATTTAAAAAAATCAGTTATATTTTCAGTTTTAATGTTTATATTTGGTTCTCCCTCATCTCTTTTATTTCTTTACTGATATTCTCGCTCTCATTTGATTTTTTTTCTCTCTCATTTGATTTAAAAGCGTTTTCCATTGCTTGTTGCATTGTTTATTATGGCTGTTTTAAACCTACTATAAGATAATTACAACATCTATGTCATCTTGGTCTTGGCATGTATTGACTGTCTTTTCTGATTCAAATTTTGATTTTCCTGGTTCTTTGTTTAATAAGCATTAAAACTTTTATTTTTTTGACATTTTGAGTATTAGGTTTGAGACTCTTTTTCCAACTTATGTGTGTAACTTTTTTTTTTAAGATTTATTTATTTTAGAGAGAGAGAGAGCACCAGCAGGAGGGGCAGAGGGAGAAGGAGAATCTCAAGTAGACTCTGTGCTGAGTACAGAGCCTGACGCTACGCTTGATCCCATGACCCTGAGGTCATGACCCGAGCTGAAACCAAGAATAGGATGCTTAACCAACTGCACCACCCAGGCACCCCTGTAATTTTTTTTTTTAATGCATGTAACTTAAAAAAATAAACCTGCCAAAGTGTTTTCCAAAGCCGTTTTACCATTTAAATTCCCACTAGCAGGGTATGAAATTCAGCTCCTCCTCATCCTTGCCAAGATGTGGGATAGTCAGCTTTTTAAATGCTAACTATACTAATAGTTGTATACTATTAGCTTATTTTGCTTTAATTTGCCTTTCTATAATAACTAATGATGTTGAATATCTTTTCATATGCTTATTTGACATCTGCATATGTTCTTTAGTTATATATCTGTTCAGTCTTTTGCTCATTTTAAAATTGGGGTATTTATTATTGAGTTAAAACATTTTTATATTGAAATCCTTTATCAGATATGATTGGAAAATATTTCCCCCAGTTGGTGGTTAATCTTTTCATTTTAATGGTGTCTGTGAAGAGTTTTCAATTTTCATGAATTATTATCAACTTGTTCTTTAAGGATCACACTTTGAGTAGAACACCAAAAAAAAAAAAAAAAGTTCTCCCTAATCCTAAATTCTGGAAGTTTTGTGGTTTTAGGCTTTACATTTAGGCCTATGATATATTTTTACTTACTTTTTATATGCTGTGACATATAAATCAAAGTTATTTTTGCATATGCATAGCTAATTCATCCAAGCACTATTTGTTGAAAAGACTATCTTTAACCCATTAAACTGCCTTTCATCTTTGTCACAAATCAGTTGTCCATATATGTATGTGTCTATTTCTGGACTGCATTCAGCTATTTGTCTATCTTGATGGCAATAACACACAGTCTTGATTACTTTCGCTTTATAATAACTCTTCGACTTGGGTAGTCCATGTCTTTCAACTTTGTTCTTTTTCAAGGTTGTTTTGTCTCTTCTAGGTCCTTTGCATGTCTACGTATGTTTTAGAATCAGTGTCCACAAAAAAGAAAAAAAGCTTCTTGATATTCTGTTTGGTACTTTATCAAATCTACAGGTCAATTTGGAAAGAATTGACATCATAACAATATTGACTATTCCAAACGCTAAACATGGTTTATCTCTGTTTATTTAAGTCTTCTTTAAGTTCTCTCAGCAGTGCTTTTTAGTTTTTATGGTATAATTCTTTGCACTTCTTTTTCTAGATTTATCACTCAGTGTTTCTTGCTCGTTGTGGTGTTATAAGTGGCACTTTTAAAATTCAAGTTTCAAATTATTCATTGCTAGCACAAAGATAATTTGATTTGTGTATATTGATCTTTATCCTGCAACCTCACTGAACTCACTTAGTAGTACTAGTAGCTTATTTGTAGGTGCCATAGACATTCATTTGTTAATAAAGATAGTTTTAGGTCTTCCTTTCCAATCTGGATACCACCTCCATCCTTTCCCCCCCTTTATTGCCCTGGCTAGAGCCTCCAGTACAATACTTAGTGGAAGTGTTGAGACAACACATCTTTTTCTTGCTCCTGTTCTTAGGTATTTCACCATTAAGTATGATGTTAGTTGTAGATTTTTCAGATACTCTTTATTGGTTGAGGAAATCCCCTTCTCTTTTTCTTGGCTGATGTCTTCTCATTAATGGATGTTAGATGCCCGATACTTCTTTACTGGATGCCAGACATAAACTTTGCCATTAGGTGCTGCGTATTTTTGTATTCCTAAAAATATTCTTGGTCTTTGTTTGGAATACTGTTATTTGGAAAGTTTGATTTTTTTTTGGAGTTTGCTTTTAAGCTTTGTTATGTGGGATCAGAGTAGTGGTTAGTCTGTGGCAAATTTTCCCCAGCTAAGGTAAAACCCTCTGAGTACTCTACTATGTAAATTAAGGTTGTCCACTTTGGCTGTTGGGAGCAGGAATTATACCTGGACCTCTGTGAGCTCTCAGGATTTTTCCCTCCAATTCTTTCAGGTGGTGATTTCCCCATAGCTTCAGGTAGTTTCCTCACATGAATGTATCAGTGAGTATTTAGCAGAACTTAAGGGAAATCCTCTGCTGATCTCTGGACATCTTTGGTGTTCTGTTCTGTAAACTCAGACCACATTGGCCTCATCATCCCATCTCAACAGTAGGAAACAACTAGGCTCTGCCTGATTACCCTCCCATTCATAAGCTGGGCAATCATAGGGCTCACCTCATTTCTTATCTCAGGGATCACTGTCCTTCATTGGAATTGGACATTTCAAGATGTTCAATGTTTTGAAAACCATGGTTTCACCTATTTTGCTCATTTTTTTAGTTATTTGGCCAATTTCTCCATCTTGGCCAGAAGCAATCAACTGTTCACTCTTTTAAAGTTGACTATTGATTAACAGAATTAATGAAGTTAATGCAAATAGATGACACTTTTCCTTTTTAGTTAAATTTAAAATACTTTCTCTAGAAAATATACTGTACCCTGAGATTATGAAATACTCTTAGCTGTGTTCTAAAAATATTATTCTGTCTTTTGTTGTAAAGTCATCAATCCATCTGGAACACATTTTTTATGTATTATTTCATGCAAGAATGCAAATCATTCTTATATGGATACTCAGTTGTTCTAGAACAATTCATTGAAGAGGTATTTATTCCCCAGGGCTCTGCATTGCTACCTTTGTAACTAATCAACTTGGTTATTTGTCCTGTAGAATTTTCCACTTTCTGATTTGGCCAATTGTGATCTTCACTATACCACTTAGAGGTTTTTTAAATTCATTTTATTTCTGGGGCGCCTGGGTGGCTCAGTTGGTTGGGCGACTGCCTTTGGCTCAGGTCATGATCCTGGAGTCCCTGGATCGAGTCCCACATCGGGCTCCCTGCTCGGCAGGGAGTCTGCTTCTCCCTCTGACCCTCCCCCCTCTCATGTGCTCTCTCTCGCTCTCTCTCTCATTCTCTCTGTCTCAAATAAATAAAATCTTAAAAAAAAATTCATTTTATTTCCTATCAACTGGTGATTAGATCAAGTGGCTAAAGTAATTAAGGTTCAATGATGGGAAATAGATCTTAAGTAGTACTTTCTACTTCCTATGGCATCATATTAGGAGGCGTATTAATACTATATTGTTCCAATTTAATGTTGCTAAGACTGGCCAACTAGTTCAGGTGTCACCAACCTGATTGTTACCTTTTGAAATTCCCAATCACCCATTTATTATGGATTGTTGCTAAATCTAAGTCTGTCATTCTTTCTGAATATATTAGCTAATTCTTTTATAATAAAATCTCCTCTCAGTATTTGATTACAGCTTGTACAGAAAAATCATGATAAATACTTGGTTCTGTTCCTTTACTTATTGAAATTTCAGAATGAGCTAGTACTCTGGCAAACTCCATAAAGGACTCTATCATTTTTTTTCATTTTGAATTTAGTAAGTTTTACCTACAATCATGGTTTCAACCCTCTGCAATAGTTTTTGATGCTTAAATTATTCTATTTTTGGTCAGTTCCTTTTGGTTGGTGATCCTATGATCTTTGATAGCTTTATTGCTTTTAGGCACAGTAAGATGGTTTTTTTGTTTTTTGTTTTAAAGATTTTATTTATTTATTTGACAGAGACAGACAGTGAGAGCAGGAACACAAGCAGGGGGAGTGGGAGAGGGAGAAGCAGGCTTCCCGCTGAGCAGGGAGCCCGATGTGGGACTCGATCCCAGGACCCTGGGATCATGACCTGAGCTGAAGGCAGATGCTTAAAGACTGAGCCACCCAGGTGCCCCAGTAAGATGTTTTATGATAATCATATATATATTTCCTACCCTTGACCTGTCTTACGTCATTTCTTCAAGGAGCCCTTGCTTCTTTTTTTATAGAAAAGAATTTGAAAACTACCGTCTGGATACTTGGGGAGCTCACTGCTTCTATGTCATGAATGCTTTTAAATCCTTTGGTGGACAGAGGTAGGAAATACATACTTTCAATTCAAATGAAAGACTATATTGTATTTTACTTCTTTATGATTTTCTTTTGAAAAAATTTAATTCCTCATGAAATTGTTACATAATTAATTTTGGACTCACTTAATACCAATATATTTTTTTAAGTTTTTATTTATTTGTTAGAGAGAGAGAATGGGCGAGAGAGAGAGTGAGCAAGGGTACAAGCAGGGGGAGCTGCAGGCAGAGGGAGACGCAGGCTCCCTGCTGAGCAAGGAGCCTGATGCGGGACTCGATCCCAGGGCACTGGGATCATGACCTGAGCTGAAGGCAGATGCTTAACCAACTGAGCCACCCAGGTGTCCCCACTTAATACCAATATTACCATTAACAATACTAGTAAAGGCAGTTTAGATTTCTATTTCTCTTTGTCCTTGAGATACAGAATATTCTTGAGATATTCTCTTAATAGTCAAAATATTTTTTAAAAAGATTTTATTTATTTATTTGAGAGAGAGAGAGAACACGAGCATGAGCCGGGGAGGAGCAGAGGGAGAGGGATAAGCAGACTCTGTGCTGAGTGCAGAGCCCAACATGGGGCTTGATCACACAACCCTGAGATCATGACCTTAGCTGAAATCAAGAGTTGGACCCTTAACCAACTGAGCCACCCAGGCACCCCAGTAAGTCAAAATATTTTAATACCACTTGAACTTATTCTTTATGTTGTCATGTTATAACATGATGTAGAGTCAAATTCATTGCTTTTGATATATGTTTGCTATTTTCCTTTGACTTAATTTTTTAAAAAAGATTTATTTTAGAGAGTATGTGAATGGGGGGAGGGGCAGAGAGAGAGAGAGAATCTCAAGCAGACTCCCCACTGAGCATGGAGCCTGACATGGGGTTTGATCTCACAACCCTGAAATCATGACCTGAGCCGAAATCAAGTCAGACACTTAACCCAACTGAGCCAACTGCCCCTGACTTAATTTTTAAAATAAAAGATGATATGTAAAGTATCTACATGGATCCAAAGTCAAAATAGAAATCAAAGTATAACTGAAAATAACTATCTTTCATCCTTGCCCTCTCCTGTTGTTTCATCTTGAGATTTCTTGTTGAAAGTACAGGCATATATTGTATTCCTCTCTTCTTTCACAAACATTAGCATAATATACATATCATTCTGAACTGGCCTACTTTTCATTTAACATATCCTGAAGGTCACTCGCTAGGAGAATACAGGTACACAATATTCCACTGTACATTCATATAATTAATTCAGCCAGTCTATTACTGGGCATCTCTGTTATTTCCAGTGTGCTGCATTTACAAATAGTGTTTTTATTTTATTTTTTTAAAGAGAGAGATTTTTTTTAAAGATTTTATTTATTTGAGAGAGAGAATGAGATGGAGAGAGCATGAGAGAGGGGAAGGTCAGAGGGAGAAGCAGACTCCCTGCTGAGCAGGGAGCCCGATGCAGGCCTCTATCCCGGGACTCCAGGATCACAACCCGAGCCGAAGGCAGTCACCCAACCGAGCCAACCAGACGCCCTACAAATAGTGTTTTTAAAAAATTCCTTTGTGTATACCACATTTTGTATCTTTGGGATAGAAGGGTGCTGGTCTTATGGTAAATGCATGAGACTACACATGGCTGTTACCTGATTCCCTCCTATATGAACTGTATTATTTTGCATTTTCATCAGCAATTTAAGAGTTCTTGTTTTTCCAGTCTTGCCAATGGAGTTTATTAATACACTTTTTGATTTTTGCCCATTTGATTGGGATGAAGTGGTATCTCAGTGTGTGTAACTTGCATTCTCATCTCAATTTTTAGACTCTTTAAGGATATTAGTCTGTGATATAGTTGCAAATATCTCCATTCTGTCATTCTCCTTTAACATTTAGTCCTATAAAATTATTTTTTTCTTCTTTATTTCTCCTGGATTTTTGAGTCATACTTATTGATATCTCCATTCCGGGGCTATAAAGGAATTTACCCATGTAGTACTTGTAAAGTTTCTTTCTTTTTATTTTTTTACATTTAGATATCTTGATTTGCTGGGAGTTAATCTTACACTGCCAGGGATGAATCTAATTTTCTTTCCCATAAATTTTATCCAACTGTGCTAACAGTAATTAAAAATTCTTTCTCAAGGGCGCCTGGGTGGCTCAGTTGGTTAAGCAACTGCCTTCGGCTCAGGTCATGATCCTGGAGTTCTGGGATCGAGTCCCACATCGGGCTCCCTGCTCAGCAGGGAGCCTGCTTCTCCCTCTGACCCTCCCCCCTCTCATGTGCTCTCTCTCTTTCTCTCAAATAAAATCTTGAAAAAAAAATCCTTCTCAAAATGATTCTAGCAGAATGGTTCCTGCCAAGAAAGGTGGTTAGGGAAAAACTAAGGAATGTTCTGTCATCTCTAAGGTAGACTAGAGAAGACATTATCAAAATTCACAAACATACCAATGGAAAGGGGTTCAAGAAACATGTACGTTAGGCATTCAAGGAGATCCAGGAATTAACGATGAGGGAGGAAGGAGTACCTGACATGCACACTGATACTAAACTCAACACAGAAGCCAAGGCAAAAGGGAAAAGGAATGCCCCATATTTATCTGTATATGGATGTCCAGAAAGTTATTTTTCTCAGTGAATTCATCACCTTAAAAAAAATAGTCAGCATGAATGAAAATGGCTGGTTTATTACAACAAAGAACATAACAAAAAAAATTCATTTTTCCCATGTGAGTTGAGAAATTCCACAGAAGACAATAATTTGGGAGGGAACTCTTATTCCCTAATCCTGTTTAGCTACTGTTAAAGAACCGAATTATAACTGTGCTAAATACATGTGTATAAGCTCAACATTCTTTAACTTACATAATACTAAAAGGTACCAAGAAAATACTCTTAGAATAAATTAAATACTGAACTGATAAGGTACGTCATCGTTGGTATCCTGCAGTTATGTGTAAACTACAGAATTATCACCCGTCCAGATCAGAGTTTAAACATTCTGGGTAAATCTCATTTGACTACTGTGTTAGTTTTTTCTATGTATGTTCATGAGTGAAATTATTCCGGAATTTGTTGTTCAAGGGCTACTCAACATCTCATTTTATTAATCAGAATTATGTTAGTCTTTTAGTATCTGCTCGCAATTTTTCCATAGGATTTTCTGTTCCTTCAGGGGGTAGCCTGTACGATTACCTGCTCCTACATGATTTTTAAAGATTATTTTTTCCAATTGTTAAGTTTTTTTGGCCCCTTTCAGTTACTCTTGAAATTTAATCATTTAAAATGTTTTCCTAGAAAACAAACCATACTCTATTTAAAAGTTGGATCTAATAAGGCTTATATCTATTTATATGACCATTAAAAATATCCTCTAAAACATGTATCAGAATTCTTTCTTATAATGTGAAGGCATTGCCAAAGTCTAGTAATACTAGTTTTCTTCAAAGAAACATTTTGACTTAAAATAAAAAAAAAACCTTTTGTACTGTTCTTTATTCCATGATTTTTGCTTTATTTTCATTAAAACTTTCCATTAATTCAAACACCCATTGGGGCATTAGCTTGTTTAGTTCAGTAATCATTATTTAATTTGACAAATATTTAGACTCCACAACATAACAGGCACTTTCCTAAGTGCTAGAGATACAATGGTGACAAGAGGTAAACTGCCCTCAATTGTTTTAGTTACCTACACAGAGTAATTTCCATTGAGAACTGCCATGGTCATGTTCATAGGATTTGATATATAAGAGTTTCATTATCATTCACAACTAAATAGCCTGTAACTTTTTTGATTTGCTTATTACTTTGATAATTATTTATATATGTAGTAATAAATTTCCAAGAGGTCAGGATTCATTTGGCCATTTTCTAATTTCTAAATTTTAATTGTGATAAAATGGACAGGACATTTGGCTTTAGAAATTTGTTAGAGACAAATCACTTCCAAATGCCTTTAAAAACAAAACAAAAAACATTGCCGAGCACTCAACTACCCCATTTTCCTTAAAACCATAAGGCTTTCTTTATAGTATGGATTTTTTTGGTGCAGCAAATGAATACTGATTCAAAGCTTTCTTCCCTTCATTCTGTTTTACTGGTTTTTCTTCAGAATTATCCTACTGTTCAGTAAGATACTATATACAGATGGCATATTTGTCTATATTTATTATATTGTCAAGGTCTTTATCTCATAGAAATGGTCTAATACTAATATTAATGATGGTCATGACATCATTTAAGTCGTCAAGCTCATTTAGCCCTTATAATCAAATAAGGAAACAGACACAGATTTGAGTTACTTTCCAAAAAATACAGATAAGATATGTTGGAACTAAGGCATACCAAATAAGTTTTATGACATAGCTCAAGGCTTTCCAAGATTAATTACATAACAGAAATTCACTTTTAGTGTAATTTTGTGGAAGTGTAAGAAGATTTAAAAAGTGATGGAAGGTTGCCCTACACAAGTTAGATTTAAATTCTATGCAGAATAATATCAATGATGTGGAGAATGCTTTAAGAATGATTCAAAAGAGAGTCACAGTGTCATCTTATTCATAGGGTTTTACTCTGGTATTCCAAATGGAAAATTATTCAGTAAATGCTTTCCTCTATTAATACAGATTGCATTATGAATTCTCTGCTGTTGAGTGTGTTATGTGCTCTGACAGAGTCTTCCAATATTACTTACACTTGTGGGGTTTCTCAAAAGAAGGAATTAACAGACATCAATTAATAAGGCATGAATAAAGACTTTCCTATATTTTTGTATCATAAGATTTTATGAGAGTGAAATAAAGTGAGAGTTTGGAGAAAATGTCTCAAAATTTTTATATTCATAGGATTTCTCAAAAGTGTAAATACCCTGGTGTTGAGCAAAGTCTGAGTCCTGACTAAAGGTGTTCCCATAGTCTTTCCATTGATAGAGATTCTTACCATTGTGAATTTTCTGTTCAGTAAAATATGGATGGTGACCAAAGATCTGGCTACTTTCCTTATATTCACAGGAATCTGTATCAGTATGAATTTTCTTATGTCGTGTAAGTTGTGAACCCCAGATAAAAGATTTCCCACATTCTTTACATACATAAGGTTCCTCACCAGTATGTATTCTCTGATGTCGAGTAAGTTGTGAACCCCAGAGAAAGGCTTTTCCACATTCTTCACATTCATATGGTCTCTTTCCAGTATGGATTTTCTGATGTCGATTAAGTTCTGAACCACGAAAAAAGGTCTTTCCACATTCCTTACATTCATAGTTTCTTTCACCAGTATGAATTTTTTGATGTCGATTAAACTCTGAGCCATGAAGAAAGGTCTTTCTACATTCCTTACATTCATGGACTTTCCTCTCATTATGAATTTTCTCATGTTGAACAAGATATGAGGCCCAAATAAATGTCTTCCCACATTGCTTACATTCATAAGGTTTCCTACCAGTATGAATTCGTTGATGTCGAGCAAGGTGTGAACTCCAGATATAGGCTTTTCCGCATTTCTCACATTCATAGGGTTTCCTACCAACATGAACATTCTGATGTTGAGCAAGATTTGAACCACGAATAAAGGCTTTTCCACATTCCTTACATTCATGAGATTTCTCAGTAGTGTGAGTCCTCTGATGTTGAGTTAGGTGTGAGCCACGAGTAAAAGCTTTTCCACACTCCTTACATTCATAAGGTTTTTCACCAGTGTGAATTCTCTGATGTTTAGTAAGATGTGATCGCTGACTAAAGGCCTTCCTACATTCATTACATTCATAGGGTTTTTCACCAGTATGAATTCTCTGATGTCGTGTAAGATCTGAGCCACAACTAAAGGCCTTCCCACATTCCTTACATTCGTAAGACTTCTCACCAGTATGAATACGCTTATGGACACTAAGTTGTGAATGAAATCTAAAGGCCTTCCCACATTCCTTACATTTAAAAGGTTTTTCACCAGTATGAATCCTCCTATGACCAGTAAGACTTGAACGCAAACTAAACACCTTCCCACATTCTTTACATTCGTAAGTTTTCTTAGCAGTGTGAACTGTCTGATATTGAGTAAGTTCTGAATCAGAAAGAAAGGTCTTCTCATATTCCTTATCTTCACAAAATTTCTCCCTAGTGTGAATTACTTGATGTTGAGTACACTCGGAGCCAGAAGGAAAGGCTTTCCCACATTCTTTAAATTCTTTCAGTTTCTTTCCTGTATTCTGTTTGTGATGTACATTAAAAGCTGTGTGATGTTTAGAAGTGGACATTTTTTCACCGGCGAGTATAACCTGCTTAAAACATTCCTCCTGATTTTCCTGTTGTGTTTCAAACTGATCTTTGCTTTCCCAATCACCCCTAAAACACAAATATTCAAGGCTGTGTTTTTTACAAATTTCCAGTTGAGTCAATTCTCTCTCAAAAGTGACATTTTTTTGTGATAACTTCTTGCTCTGACATCTGGATTGCATGTCTGAAAGATAAGAAGATAAATTCATACTGTTTTACTGTTCAAAAAGAAACAAAATGTCCAATGTAGATATAAAAAGCAAATCCTAAAATATGTAAGGCACACAAGAAGTGAATGACTTAAGAAATTCTCAAATTCTGGGCAATATGAAAAAGGGGCAAAAAATAAACAGAAATTAAAGAGAACTAATAAAAGTTGAGGTGAGTGATTAGATATATAAAAGCTTTGTTTTAGTCAAATCATCTGAGCAGTTCAATTAAAAAAAAAAAAAAGATTATTCAGGTACCACCCAGTCATGGAATGCCAATGTAAAGATAAGACTGTTTCACTCAGTATGGTAAATCAACTCTTAGCATATGTTAAGCATCAAAAAAATAATTCTGTAAAAAATACATTACAAGACAAAAAAAAAGGAAGAAATTGGGGGAATTTAGGGTGGAGTAAAGGATCTTACAAAAACCAAGTACCGGAAGCACAATTGGGATCATTTAATCATATGATAATAATGTAACACACCTCACTGTCTAGTTGCTTCCATCTTTACTGACATGAGTACATAAACTGCTTCCATATTACTTTCTGCACAGACAGGAAGAAACAAAAGGATATCTAAACTAACTCAAAGACAAGTATGCAGAAATGTAAGCATACCTACTTAATCATTTTTCAATTTGCCTTTGCAAAGACTTCACCCTGCTCATTTCCTCCATGGTGCATAGCCAAGCCATCTTTTTGTCAGATGACTCCAACCAAGGTGCTTTTGTTTTCTTTATTCTTGAGTTTATAGTATTGCTCATCCATTCTGCTTTATGCTTTCAAGCCCTTCCCTAGGTCTCTTCTTCCTTTCCCTTCTATGCAAGGCCACTGAAAATATTACAGAAAGTATCTACAAATTTTCAAGTACTATAGAAGATACTATGGTGAACGTCTTATATAATTCTGAGCTTAAAAACAGTAATGTTGGGAAATAGAGTGTCAGTCTAATATTGGGAGTAATCTAGTCTAGAGTTAATAGACAGTAGGAACTCAGTAACACAGGTATGTTCCACTTAGGTTAAAGGACATAATTATGGGTGATAGTTCAAAAAGGAAAATAGTTTGAGAAGTTGCCAAGGGCAAAGAGTCTGGCATGAGCTAGGAATAAGTAGGACCATTCTGTGACTCATTTTTGATATGTGCCAGATTTGATGAAATTGTCATGTGGTTATGTTATAAATTTTTCTTGGGAGTAGAGCTGGGAACGGAGCAAGTACTCTAGCGGTGACAGAGTAAGTTGAAAGGCAGTTCAGTTACATGTGTAAGTAATAGTGTATTGTAGCAGAAAAAGGACAGACCACAGTTTCAGGCTCAGTTCTGTTTACTAACACCATCTTTAGGTTATGAGAAAATTACTGAGCTTGACTGAGCGCTTATTTTTCTGTATGACATTAGAGATATTAATATGCTTTTTTAAGAGATTTATCGAGAGGATTGGGAAAACATACTATGTCATAAAAACTTTTATTCTGAAATACAGTTGACCCTTGAACAACACAGGTTTAAACTGCACAGGTCCACTTACACATGGATTTTTTTCCAGTATTGTAAATTTATGGTTTCTTTATTATTTTCTTTTTTTTTAAAGATTTTATTTATTTATTTTACAGAGAGAGACAGCGAGAGAGGGAACACAAGCAGGGGGAGTGGGAGAGAGAGAAGCTGGCTTCCCACAGAGTAGGGATCCCAATGCGGGGCTCAATCCCAGGACCCCGGGATCATGACCTAAGCTGAAGGCAGACGTTTAACGACTGAGCCACCCAGGCGCCCCTTTATGATTTTCTTAATAACATTTTCTTTTCTCTAGCTTACTTTAAGAATCCATTATATAACACATATAACATATAAAGTATATGTTAATTTATGTTATTAGTAAGGTTTCTAGTCAACAGTAAGCTTACTAGTAGTTAAGTTTTTGGGAAGTTAAAATTTATACATTAATTTTTTAAAGGATTTATTTATTTTACAGAGAGAGAGAGAGCTCAAGCAAGTGGGGGAGGGGCAGAGGGAGAGGGAGAGAATCTTAAGCAGACTCCCAGCTGAGCACCGAGCGTGAAGCGGTGCTTGATCTCATGGCCCTGAGATCATGTCCTGAGCCAAAACCTAGTCAGACACTTAACCAACTGAGCCACCCAGGTGCCTCTACATGAATTTTTGACTGTGCAAACGTTGGCATCCCTAAACCCTTCAAGTTGTTCAAGGGTCAACTGTAATTATAGATTCACAGTAAGTTGCAAAGAGTACCCTTTACCCAGTTTTGCCCGATGAACACATCTTACATAATTAAAGCACAGTATCCAAATCATGTAACTGACATTGGCACAATGAATATATACAGTTATGTCATTTATCACATATGTGGATTACTGTAACCACCAACCACAATCAAGATACAGACCTAAACCATTATTACATAGATTCTGCCTCTTGTGCTACCTCTTTATAGCCGTAACTATGACCACCACTCTCCTGCCCATCCCTAATCCCTGGCAACCACTAATATATTTTCAATCTTTATTATTTAGTGATTTCCAAAATGTTCTATAATTGGATTCATTTAGCATGTGACCTTTGGCATTTTTCATTCAGCACAACATCCTGGAGATTCATTTAAGTTGTTTTAGCTATCGATAGTTGAGAAAAAGAACAATTTTAGAACACAAATATAACCTCTGGCGTTCAAAACCATAATTCCAATAAGGAAATAAAATTTATTTTCTTTCCTTGATATTTCTTTTTTTTTTTAAGATTTTATTTATTTATTTGACAGAGAGACAAAAAAAAGGGGGGAGAAGAAGCTCCAAGAGTATGTTGCTTCAATCTGAGTTCTGCCCATAATAGAAAATTCATCAATTAGCCTCAACTTGCCAAATATGCACCTTGTTTCCTCTTGACAGCCTGGACTTGTCTTTTATGACATTGCAGTCTCTTTGTTGTCCTCCATTAGCCTTTTTTTTTTTTAAGATTTTATTTATTTGACAGAGAGAGACACAGCGAGAGAGGGAACCCAAGCAGGGGGAGTGGGAGAGGGAGAAGCAGGCTTCCTGCGGAGCAGGGAGCCCCATGCGAGGTTCGATCTCAGGACCCTGGGATCATGACCTGAGCCGAAGGGAGACGCTTAATGACTGAGCCACCCAGGCGCCCCTGTTGTCCTCCATTAGCCTTAAACTCTCTTCTACCGCTTACTATTCACTGTAGCCAGAAGCCATTTTCACCTATTATCCTGATTTTCAACTAAGCAGCCTATCAGGCCGTCTCTTAATGTAGAACCTATTTTGCCAAAATTTATGGACATGTTCCAGTCACAGAAAAGAATACAAGTTTCTTAATAGGTTATATACTCTTTGTTAACTCTTCTTATCCCAAAATGAAACTGGAAAATCAATAAATGTGCAGGAAATGCAGAAGCAAGGAGAAATTTAGGCAAAATAAGAAAAATTCAAGATAAAGTAGGCAAAATAAAAATGTGGTCAAAAGTTTTTTTAGGGAGAAATTTACAAATATCTAAATGAAGACATTTACAAATATCTAAATGAAAAAAAGAGAGATAGAAAGAAATTGAGTCAAAGCATTGATAAATTGACTACTGGAGAAAAAGAATGACACTTACCTTTTGATAACATGAGGGAAAGAATTTGAAGAGTACTGAATTAGAGTGGTATTTAGAGATGAAGAGAAGGGTCATTTGGAAATTCATGGTGAAAAGGTTACTTTTGACTCTAGGTCTCAGATCTTTATCCATAGGTCTTTATCCCTTGAGGAAGAGATTCGAGGCCAATATTTCAGAGATGCCGCTGCCTCACTAAACATCTGGGCTCTTATCTACAGTGATGGCGTCCTGTGCTGGCTCAGCCCTCACTCACCTGGGCAAGGTCCTCTTGTCTCATCCTGTAAAACCATCCAGGGCTCTTTCCCCTTCTCCAGTAAAGAGAACACATCTGGCTGATAAATGCAAAGTCCTGATCAGAGATAAGAAACAGGAAATGACCATGTGGTAAAGATTTCAAAATTTGCAACTAGTCCCTCGGTTATGGAGGAAGAGAGACAATTATAGGAAGAGCAAGAAAAAGGCATGAAGTATTTCTAAAGGATGGAGAAGATGGAGGTTCCCACTGATGATGACTATTACTAAATTTATAAAGCATAAACCATTTTCCTAGAAAGAAGTCAGGAATTCCCCTAGATACTTAAAAGACAATTCAAAAATTCACAATGTAGAAATCAGAAATTTCTGGGGTTAGATTCTGAATCTTACCCAGTGAGATCATGTTGCTGTAGTTCTCCAACATCACATCTCTGTACAAATGTCTCTGTTCCAAGCCTAGGCATTCCCACTCCTCCTGAGAGAAGTCTATAGCCACATCCCTGAACATCATCAACTGCTGAAACAAACAATCCAAGCATCAACAGTGAAATTAAAAAATCTTTTAGCCAGAAGTGGGAAGAAATGAAAGTGCGTACTGTAGGAAGTAGTATACTCACTGAGCAAAAAACTGAAGTTGGCTGCCTGTAGTATAGGGGGAAATGACATGGAAATTAGTGTGACTGAAGCTGAGTGCCTATATGCTCTTAAAATCTTCTGTTGTTCAGTCACAACATCCTTATGACCTTCCAGTGACAAACACCAGACAATAGGATGGCAGCCCAGAATTAAGAGTTCTTTGTTGATACCACTGGGATGCCATGCCAGGCTTACAGGACTAACTCCAGATTTATTATGTGACAAACACTTTTTTCCCCCTTAGGCTACTTTTAGTTGAATTTTCTGTTAGCTGAAGTTGAAAGGATTCTTAGAAGACACATTTCCTAACTGAATACCATTTTCTGTGGGAGTGTATAAAATCTCTGGGCTCTCAGATAAGTAGCTGACAATCAACACATGTCTTGTTAATAATATTAATCTCTCACTGATTTCCTGGCAAAATCCCAGATCTCTCTGAATTTTGCCAACTAATAAAACGGAAAACCAACCAACACCAACTCTCACCTTTACTAACCGAAACACCCCATTCTACAGAGTAAATAAAAGCTTTCATGTAGAGTATCCCTTTGACCCACTCAGTTCCACCTTGTTAAGCCACAGATTTGAAAAGAAAGTCTCTACTATTTCCTCTAAGGAAAAATATTTCTCCTCCTCCAGTACTCTGCCAAAGTATTAGGACATGGGAGGTGCTGAATGCCATGTTGGAAAGAAGAGGGACACCTAGGAAGGCGGTGGACTGTTTCACAGCTATCACTTACCACAATGAATAGTGACTCAAGTAAGCAGCTTAAGGATAAAAAAGTATTCATATGATGTGATAAGAATGATTATAATTTTGGAGAGAGGCAATTCCAACTCACATGGGCCATGACTTAAAATTCCAAGAATCAATCAGTCTTCTAGACTCCTCTCCTGGTGAAGCAGAGTCCTGAGAAAGCAGAGCTAGAAGGAAGGAATCAGGAGAGGTCAGGTTTACCTCAGAGCTTTCAAAGGGACTAAGAATTCCATTTTCTTCCCTGAAGAAAGATCAGAGGGAGTCTACAGAAATCCTGGCCCAAACCAAAACCCAAGTGACTCATTCTCCCTCCCTTTTTCCCAGTCCTAAGTAACCACTAATTCACTTTCTGTCTCTATAGATTTCCCTATTCTGGACTTTCCTATGAATGGAATCATACAACATGTGAACTTACTGTGACTAGTCTATCTCATTTAGCATAATGCTTTCGAGGTTCATCCAAGTTGTAGCATGTATCAGTATTTCATTCCTTTCTATGGCTGAATAATATTCCATTGTATGACTAGACCACATTTTTGTTTACCCATTTATCCATTAATGGACATTTGGGTTGTTTCTACCTTTTGACTGTTATAAATATGCTGCTATGAACCTTTGTGTACAAGTTTTTATGTTCGAATACTTGTTTTTGGTTTTCAGAGTACAAGTTTTACACTTCACTTATTAAATTTATTCCTAAATATTTTATGCTTTTTGATGCTATTGTGAATGGAATTGTTTTCTATATGTCATTTTTGGATTCTTCATTGCAAATGTATAAATATACATTTGATTGGGGGGGAGGGGCAGAGGGAGAGGCAGAGAGCGAATCTTCAGCAGGCTCCATGCCCAGGGCCGAGCCTGATGCGGGGCTTGGTCTCACAACCCTGAGGTTATGACCTGAGCCCAAATCAAGAGTTGGACGCTTAACTGAGTTACCCAGGTGCCCCTACAGTTGATTTTTTTTTTTTGTTAAGATTTTATTTATTTGACAGAGAAGAGAGACACAGCGAGAGAGGGAACACAAGCAGGGGGAGCGGGAGAGGGAGAAGCAGGCTTCCCGCTGAGCAGGGAGCCCGATGTGGGGCTCGATCCCAGGACCCTGGGATCATGACCTGAGCCGAAGGCAGTCGCTTAACCGACTGAGCCACCCAGGCGGCCCCCTACACTTGATTTTTATCTATTCATCTTATGCCCTAAAACTTTTTTTTTTTAAGATTTCATTTATTTGTCAGAGAGAGAGAGAGTGAGAGAGAGCACACACAAGCAAGGGGAGTGGCAGGCAGAGAGAGAAGCAGGCTCCCCACTGAGCAAGGAGCCTGTTGCAGGTGGGACTCAATCCCAGGACCCTGGGCCTGACTGACTGAGCCACCCAGGTGTCCTCTTAAAACCTCTCTAAACTCCTTTATTAGTTCTAATAGTCTTTTTGTGTGTGTGGATTCCTTAGGATTTTCTATATTAAAAAAAATCATGTCATGTGTAGATAGAGATGGTTTAACTCCTTTTCCTAGATGTTTTTTATTTCTTCTTTCTTGCCTAACTGCTGTGTAAAATCTCTAGTACAATACTGAACAGAAGTGGCAAAAGCAGTCATTCTTGTCTTATTCCTGATCTTAGGGGGAAGACATTCAGAGATTCACTATCAAATATGTTAGCTATAGGATTTCTGTAGGTGCCCTATACCAAGTTAAAGAAATTCCCTTTCATTCCTAGTTTATAGAGTATTTTTTTAAATGAAAAGGTATTGGCTTTTGTCAAATGCTTTTTCTGTATCTATGAAAATGACTATGTGATTTTTGGTTTTTATTCTATTGATATGATGTATCACATCAATTGATTTTTGGATGTTCAGACAACCTTGCATTCCTGGGATATATTCCGCTTGGTCATGCTGTATAATTCATTTTATACATTGCTGGACTTGGTTTGCTAATATTTTGTTAAGGATTATTGTGCTCAAATTCTTATGAGATAAGCTTTGTCTGGTTTTGGTATCTGGGTAATACCGGCCTCATCAAATAAGTTGGGATCTTAGCTGTATCCTCTCTTTTTTTTAAATTTTTTTAAAAAGTGAACTCTATACCCAATGTGGGGCTCAAACTCACAACCCCAAGATCAAGAGTCACATGCTCTTCCAATTGTGCCAGCCAGGCACCCCTGGCTATATTCTTTAATTGCAGCAGAGAAGACACTGGGGAACTCAGAACTGAAGTAGGAGGCCTTCTGAACAGGTTACGTTCTGAACAACAAAGAAAACCTGGCTATTCAAAGGAACCATATTTTATTTACTTACTTTTAATTTAAATTTTAGGTAGTTAACATACAGTACAGTATTGGTTTCTGGAATAGAATTCAGTGATTCATCACTTACATACAACACCCAGTGCTCATCATAACAAGTGCCTTCCTTAATACCCATCACCCATCTAGCCTATCCCTCCCCCACCTCCCTCTATCAACCCTTAGTTTGTTCTCTATTGTTAAGAGTCTCTTATAGCTTGTTTCACTCTCCTTTTTTTCATTTCCCCTTCCCATATATTCATCTGTTTTCTTTCTTAAATTACACCTATGAGTGAAATCATACAGTATTTGTCTTTCTCTGACTGACTTATTTCACATAGCAAAATACACTCTAGTTCCATCCATGTTGTTGCAAAGGGCAAGATTTCATGCTTTATGATGGCTGAGTAATATTCCACTGTGTGTGTGTGTGTGTGTGTGTGTGTGTGTGTGTGTGTGTGTGTGTGTATACACCACGTCTTCTTTATCCAATCATCAGTTGATGGACATTTGGACTCTCTCCATAGTTTGGCTATTGTTGATAATGCTGCTAAAAACATCAGGGTGCGTGTATCCCTTTGAATCTGTATTTTTGTATCCTTTGGGTAAATACCTAATATTGCAATTGCTGGGTCACAGGATAGTTCTATTTTAAACTTTTTGAGGAACCTCCATACTGTTTTCCACAAAGGCTGCACCAGTTCGCATTCTCACCAACAGTGCAAAAGGGTTTGTTCCCCTTTCTCCACAGAGGAACTATATTTTAAAGAAAATGTCTCCTATTCTAGTAACAGAGGAGAGAGAACTCTTGGGCATAAGAACCTAAAAACTACTTTTTCACAGGAAAGCACCAGTGACAGCTATTCTGAGATAATCTATCACCTTTGAAAAAAATAACAAAATTAGAACCATTGTGTCCCAAGATATTGTTAGATATGTTTGAAAAGAGTGCCAAAATTCCCCTATGTATAAAGAAAACTGCCTAAAAGACACTGGAGAAGATTAAAATTATTATCCAACATTCCAGTATGAGTAAAAAAAAATTTATTTTTATTTTTATTTATTTATTTTTAAAAAATAATTTCTGATATAATCACAGCTCTGAGGCAAGACTACGTGCACAAATATTACAATGATTTCAGGAATGGGAAGGAAGTGATGAACAGACTACATGTGAAAGTTGAATTCAAAAGTGAAAGAGAACATAGGCAAAATCACTTTAGAAACGAAGAACAAACAAGCACAAGGTATGACAAATACCACAGAAAGTGCATGGACAAAGAATACAGAAATTAGTGAGCAGAGCAAAATAAAACAAAGAAAGAGATGACAATTATTGGAAGAAAACAGTGAAAGTCAGAGATAATCCAACTTGCAAATAAGCAGACACCTAGAGACAAAATCCAAATCAAGAAAGAGAACAAATATTAAAAACTACATTTTTTAAAAAAATTTTATTATGTTATGTTAGTCACCATACAATACATCATTCGTTTTTGATGTGGTGATCCATGATCCATTGTTTTCGTAAAACACCCAGTGCTCCATGCAGGACGTGCCCTCCTTAATACCCATCACCGGGCTAACCAATCCCCCCTCCCCCCTAAAACCTTGTTTGTTTCTCAGAGTCCATAGTCTCTCATGGTTCGTCTCTCCCTCCAATCCCCCCCCGGCTCATTTTTCCCTTCCATCTCCTAATGTCCTCCACGCTATTCCTTATGTTCCACAAATAAGTGAAACCATATGATAATTGACTTTCTCTGCTTGACTTATTTCACTGAGCATAATCTCCTCCAGTCCCATCCATGTTGATAAAAACTACATTTTTAACATTAAAAATAATTTCCTGAAATAAAGCATGAATATACATAATGAAAAGACACCATATTGCAGGGAGAAATGATTCAGAATTGTCAGTACCAAAACATTTCCTAATAAAATTATTAAGCTAAAACCCCTGGGGAAATCAAGATAAAAATATCGTTACCTATGAGAAAAAGGAAATTCCGTTGTTAGACTTCTCCACTGCTAAATTCAGAACCCCAAATAGTAAGTAGTCTCTCCAATATACTTGTGGGAAAATAAATGACAGAATCGAAGATTTTACATGCAGCCAAGCTGTCCTTCAAACATAAAGGATATAAAAAGTTCTATGCTCCAAGAGCTTAGGGAATATTACTCAAATGGGTGCTTTCTAAACTACTAGAGGACATATTTCTGCCTTTAAAGAGAGAATAGAGAAAATATCAGGAAATTTTTTATTGTATTATCATTTATACACTTGACTGTATATATGATAAATTTCAATAAAAAGTTCATTTTACAAATTATGGAGAAATATATACAAGGCAAATGCAAGCAAACAAACAAAAAAATAAGCAGGGGCGCCTGGGTGGTAGAGTTGGTTAAGCATCCAACTCTTGATCTCAGCTCAGGTCTTGACCTTAGGGTTGTGAGCTCAAGACCCCCATTGGGCTCTATGCTGGGTGTGGAGCCTACTTAAAAAATTAAAAAATAAATTAAAAAAAGAAAAGCAATTTGTTTATTAAAAAAATAAGCAGGGGCTATGATCTTGAGCATGCTAAAATACCAAAGCCTCCAATTCACAATAAAAATAATTATGAATATCTAGGTTCACCTGAGTGGCTCAGTTGGTTAAGCATCCAACTCTTGATTTGGGCTCAGGTCATGATCTCAGGGTCGTGAGATCAAGTCCTACATCAGGCTCTGTACTGGGCATGGAGCCTGCTTAAGATTCTCTCTCTGCCTCTCCCCCTACCCCTCTCTCTAAAAATAATAATAATAATAATGATGATGATGATGAATATATATCAACAAACAGCAGCAACTTCAATAAAGCAGAAGCTACAGGTTATGGAAGATAAAACTTCATTCACAGAGTATTTTAATACATTTTTGTCAATCAAAGACAAATCAAGTGGAAAACAAGCACTATAGACTGGCCATGTATTAGATCACAAAGAAAAATTCATTAAATTCCAACGTTAAAAAATATCATGATGCAGGGCGCCTGGGTGGCTCAGATGGTTAAGCGTCTGCCTTCAGCTAAGGTCATGACCCCAGAGTCCTGGGATCAAGTCCCGCATCACGCTGCATGCTAGGCGGGGAGCCTGCTTCTCCTTCTGCCTCTGCCTCTCTCTCCCTCTCTCTGACTCTCATGAATAAATAAATAAAACATTTAAAAAAATATAATGCAGCAAAACTGGAAATTACAAGCAACGAGGGGGCCTATTGTGCCTTACCTGAATTCCTCAATTTTATCAGTAGGGATTGGGTTCCCTTCCTGTCACAGGGCTCAAGACCCTCCCATAACACTAAGGCTAAGACACTATACCACTATATTAGTTTTCTACTACTGAGCAACAAATTAGCGTAAACACAGTGGCTTAAAATAATACAAATTTATTACCTTACACTTAGGCAGTTAGGTAAAAGTCTGAGATGGTTCTCATTGGGCTAAGATTAAGGTGTCAGCAGGGCTGTGTTCCTTTCTGTAGGCTCTAAGGGAGAATTATTTATTTCCTTATGTCTTCCAGAGTCTAGAGGCCACCAACATTGGCTCCCTTCCTTCAGCCAGCAGTTTTGCATATCTCTGACCATTCTTCTTTAATTCTATCTCCCTCTGACTCTAAACCCTTGGGAAAGGGTTTACTGACTTTAAGAATCCATTGGGCCTAATTGGATAATCTAGGATAATTTCTCCATTTCAAGGTCCTTAACTTAATCTTGTTTGCAAAGCCCCTTTTGTTCTGTAAAGCAAAATATTCACAGGTTCCAGGGATTAGGACCTGGACATCTTTGCAGGGGCATTATTCTGCCTAACCCAACCACCTTTAAAGTTTCTATCCTTGGCTCCTCTCTTTCTGATGGATACTCAAAAACCCACCTCCTTCTATCCCATCACTTCCTCTCCAACAGTCTTGAATCCAACCAGAATAAGCATCAATATCCCCTGTATCCATGTTTATGTCCATCATAGGAAGCCTTAGATTCCTGATAATCTCTCTATTCAGACACTGTACTCCCAATCAGTCGAATGTACCACTTTCTCATCCCTCCCCAAATCTTGACACTTTCTAGTATGCCCTCTGGAATTCGTAATTCATTAATAACAAACCCCTCTTCTATCCCCAACCACTTTTTTGAATATTCCCTTCACCTTTGGGTCTAAGGGAAACCTGGCTCTCCCCAGAGGACTCTGCAGCCTTTTCAATATCTCCCTCTCCTACCCACCACAGCTTCCTGCCACTGGGTCTGGAAGCAGTGCAGGTATCCTCCTTGTTCTTATTACTTTCAGACTTTTTTCTCTTCCTCCTCCAAAAAAGCTCTAGCTTGGAATTTCATGCCATGAGATTATTTATAATTCACCACACCTCACTGTTGCTGACATCTACCAAATACAGGATATTTCCCCTTGTTTTTTGAAAACCTGAGCTCATGGCTCATTCTCTGCAACACTACTACCCTCTTTTATTCTTGCAGTTGCACTGCATCCACACAGATGAGCCTTGCTTACTCATTCTCACCTGTATTTCTACTTTTCTCTCTCTTGTGGCTCATTATCACCAATATACTGCAACGTTGTTATTTCCCCCATTTCTCTATTTCTATTTCTCTGCTCATATTTACAGAGAAATTTTTTGGGATATGTTCTCTACACTGTCTCCTATTCCTCTCCCCACATTCTACATTACCCGACTCAACCCAACTAACGGCCACCGCAGAAACTGCTCTCCACACATTTACGAATAACTATGATTGTTACTAAATGCAATATTCTTTGTTTCTGGCTCCACAGCTGCTGCTACCACATTTACACACACGGTCAGGCACACAGTGGTGCAGTCACAATCATATACATGTACAGTCACACCTAAATGGTCATTACAATCAGTACAGCTCCCCTCACCACCGTGAGGGGAGCAAACACACACACAGCATGCAAACACACACACATACACACCCCCAACCCTACAGCTCCTGAGCGATCACCCCCACATCCCGCTCCCGTTACAATTTCACACAAGCACCCACAGATCCCATCCGTGATCGCGCGGGAGCGGACACACACATACACAGCTCCCTACCACCTTCCCTCCCACACCCTCTTGCTGGCAAAGCCTGAGACTCCGAAAACATCAGTCCCTCACTGCCCACTGCCCTCCCCAGTGGCCTTGGCCCCTCAGGGGTCATTCCGCTTCTGGGTCTTAGACTCTCTTACCTGACCCTGCGGTCCTACAAGAATGTTCCGCTGGGATTCCGGCGCGATGCTTCCTACGGTCCTGAAAGCGTCAGCGCGCGGACAGGAAGCGGCTTCGGCTATGGTGGGCATTGGAAAATGTAGTCAGAGAGTGGACAGCCTTTCAGAGCCCAGAGCCGACAATCTCAATTCACAGGCCTTGGCCTCGGCCCCCATCCTTTCCCTCGACAAAGACCATTGCCCTCATAACTGCTCACATGCGTGGCAGAGGGCTTCTATTAGTTCCATTAGTTCCAGGCCGCGTTTAGAACGCAAGACTCCACTAAGGCCTCCACGCTGCTCCTCCACAGATGGGTGCCCCAGTCTGGGAACCTGGACAAATGAACCAATGCGGCCTTTACCGGAAGTAGCCTTGGACGCGATGGCCTCTGGGAAATGTAGTTCAGGGCCGTAGGCCAAACTACCTCAAAGGAAGGGTGTAATTCTTCGCGGCTTGAGTTGGCTGTCTGGGCATCTGACAGATATGCTGTGACAGAAAGGTCCCGTTAGGCAGTGCCAAGCATCGACCTGGGGGTAGGATGAAGGGTCCCGGCCCCAGGAGGGTCCCTTCTCTGCGAAGACATTGGAGCTCCTTCTTTAATGGAGGTGTAGTATCTCTCACATCCTCAAATAACTTACCTTAGTCTCATCTTCCAATTACCCTTAAAGAGTTTGATTTAAATTAATATTCAAGCTTACATTAGTGTTTTGTAAATGTTATTCATATCTTGGCCATTTTTTTTGAAGTTAGTACTTGCCCATTTTTTAAATTTGCTGCCTTTTCTCCGAGCTCATCATTTAGATGGACAGTATGTCTAAGTTTTCTGACAGAGTAGTTTTTTTCAGTACTTTCAAATTCAGCCTTTAAAAAAGAATTTCTTTTAAGATATTTTTATTGTAAAATAGGAAATACCTGACGAAAAGTGCATAGAATGTGTACATTCAGTTTTACTCAATACTAATGAAGAGTACATTGTTGGTATTTCAAGAAGAAACGACCTATGCATGAGATATTTTTTTTTAATGTTGCTCAATAGGAAATGCAACTTTATTTTATTTATTTATTTTTTAAAGATTTTATTCACTTATCTGACGGAGAGAGACACAGCGAGAAGGAACACAAGCAGTGGGAGTGGGAGAGGGAGAAGCAGGCTCCCCACGGAGCAGGGACCCCGATGTGGGGCTCGATCCCAGGACCTGGAAACCATGACCTGAGCCAAAAGCAGACGCTCAACGACTGAGCCACCCAGGCGCCCCGCATGAGATATTTCTGATCCCCAGTCCCTAGCTGACCACTCTCCCGCCTGACTGTTAAGGTAATAATATTGTAGAGGCCGCTTTTAGGCAATCCACCTGAACAGTGGAAACTTCAGTAAGGTAGAAGGGCCCACAGAAACCCCCTGGCTGAATACAAACAGGCCCTTTAGGAGACCCACCTCAAAAGAATCATAAGCCCTAGCTGACCAGTGGGTAGACACAGGTACCAAAAAAGAAAAATTCCATACTTCCCATACCTTCTCACCTTCCTCCCTTAACTACAGCCCCCCACCCCTGCCTCACAGCAATTTCTGCTTTGCTGTCAACAAACTTCTATCACCCTTGTTCTGCTTTGGGTGAATTCTTTCACTGCCTGTGTAGCAGGCTTCCACCAGCTCAGGTTACCCCACATTTGGTGGCTCCCGTCGGATTGGGGGACCCCACAAATATCTTGGTTGTCAGTTATCTATCTTTGAAATGTATATAAATGCAAATCAAATTGCATGAATTTATCTTGCTTAGTTGTTAAAACTCCTAATTGAATTAACTTAAAACTCCACAGGAAAAGTGTGCCCATTCAGGCATGAAAATTATTTTCCTCAGTTACTACTGTGTTGTGGGACCCCAAGATCAATACTCCCTCTAAGGTTGAATGATTCTCTAGAAGAACTCAGTGAAACAATACAAAGCAAAATTAGCAAAGAGGAAAAGCACATGGAGTAAAGTCCAGGAAAAACCAGGTGCATAGTTCCAAGGATCATTTCCAAGTAGAGTCGCACAGGAAATTAATTTCCCCTGCAACGAGTTGTGACAACACACTTGAAATGTTGCCAACCAGGGAAGAAGCTCATTAGAGACTCAGTACCTAGAGATTTTTATTGTAGGCTGGTCACAAAGGCAGCTTCTGCCAGGTGCATACCAGAATTTCAGAAGGAAAGCAGGTGTTTAACATAAACTATTGATTTGTACAAACAGGCATAGGGAGCCACTCTTATTAGGATAGCGGGACCCCCCTGAGGAAAACTAAGTTCTAGATGCAAGCCAAGCACCAACTGTGCAAATAGGACTTCTAAAGATAAGAATTCTCAGGTCGGCTATGTTAAGGCTTTTCCGCACACTACTGTCCTAAACAAAATGTCTGGCTTTCAACAACAACAAAAAAATTTAAGGCATATGAAAAGGCAAGGGAAAAAAAAAAATCAAGATGCTCCCAAGAGACCAAAAAACCCAAACCAAAACAACACAGAACTAAACTCAGGTGTCCTTAGCTTGTTGCTGCATAACTTCAATCTCTACCTCTGTCTTTACATGGCCTTCTTTTGTATGTCTTTTCATCTTCTATTATAAAGACACTTGTCATTGGATTTAGGTCACACACAGATAATCCAGGATGAACTCACTTAGAGATCCTTAACTTAATTGCATATGCAAAGATCCTTTTACCAAGTAAGGTTGATGAGGGAGCAAAAGGCAAGCTGAGGACAAAGCACAAGCTGACACCGTCCCACCCCCAAGTCCCCGGTAGGATATGTTGACATTCCTCAGGCACTTCTGGCTGCCCTAACCCTAAGGGAAAGGAAAAACAAATGGTTAACTGATAAAGATCTCAGTTCTGCAGGACAAGAGTTTCCATCAATTTACAAATAACTTAGTGATAGACAAGGAAAAAGCATTCTTATCAATAGCCTAACTTTTGGAGACCTATAACTTGATTTCCTAGAACCCTGACATCACCTTCCCCTCCATGAGTGTTATGGGAAACAGAGGCAAAAGGGAATGTAAACAAAATTAAATTTCTCTATGACCAGCAGCCCATTGACAAATACTTGAGATAGAAAGTCCTTTTGGAAACCTCCCTTTTCCTTACCTCCCCCAACTCCCAAGTTTATAATCAGTCACCCCTCACACTTGTAATGCATTTCTTTCTGCCATGGGTCCTGTCTCCGTGCTTTAATAAGAATTATTTCTTGGCCATTGGCTCTGGACTCCAGTGCTACCCAAAACTACATCAAGGTCACATTCACAGGTCTTGGGGATTAGGATACAGACATATCTCTGGGATGCCACCATTCAACCCACTACAACATGTTACTGTGTTTAGTCTTACCCTAAAAGATTTCCTTAGAACTCTCATCCTCTCACTACTGTAAATGACACCTAGATACTGACGACATGCAAATGTTTCTCTTTAACATGGACTTTCTCAGTGGTTTATGAGATCAAAGACAAAATTCTTCATCTACCCCCTAAAACTTGCTTATTCCATAGTTTTTTTTTTTTTAAAGATTATTTATTTTATTTATTTGAGAGAGAGAGAGAGAGAGAGAGCGCACACTCATGCATGCATGGCACTCAGGGGGAGAGGGAGAGAATCCCAAGCAGACTCCCCGCTGCTCCTTGAATATACAGGCTTGTACCCAACCCATAGCGTTTATGTTTTGGTGTTTTCTCTCTTTATAATTTGCTTTGTCCAAATATGTTCAAATGTCGCTACTCCTTCCTTTTGGTTTGCTCAGATATTTTCTTCTTAGTTAGGTTTTTCCTAACTATTCTATTTAAAATTGCAATTCCCAGGTGCCTGGCTGTCTCAGTCAGAAGAGCATGGGACTCTTGATCTCAGGGTTGTGAGGTCAAGCCCTATATTGGGTAGGGCAGGTGTTTAACATAAACTATTAACTAAAGTTAATAAATAATATATAAATAAAGTTCATAACTAATAAATAAATAAATAAAGCTTTTAAGATATGGCAATTCCCTTGGCACTCACTATCTCATTTCCAAGCTTTCTTTTTCTCTACAGAGCTTACCTTTATCTGGAATACTATATATTTCTTTTTTTTTTAAGATTTTATTTATTTATTTGAGAGAGAGAGAATGAGAGAGAAAGAGCATGAGAGGGGGGAGGGTCAGAGGGAGAAGCAGACTCCCCGCTGAGCAGGGAGCCCCATGCAGGCCTCAATCCCGGGACTCCAGGATCATGACCTGAGCCAAAGGCAGTCGCTTAACCATCTGAGCCACCCAGGCGCCCTGGAATACTCTATATTTCATTTACATGTTCATTGGCCACTTTCCCTGACTAGAATGTAAACTCCTTGAGGAAAGGAAATTTTGGCCATTTTGTTCACTGATGCTTCCCTGGAATAGAACCTGGCACAGACAAAGGGCTCAATAGGTCACATTGAGCTGCTGAATGAAGAAATACAGGGTTTGACAGGAACAGGAAATAGGCACTCTTACAAAATTTTTGGTGGGAATGGAAAGTGATTCATCTTATGTGCATTGCAAATATTTATACATAACCAGCACTTTTTAATTAATTTATTAATTTATTTTTATTTTTTTAACCAGCACTTTTTTAAAAAAGATTTTATTTATTTATTTGACAGTGAGAGAGAGATAGTGAGAGCAGGAACACAAGCAGGGGGAGTGGGAGAGGGAGAAGCGGGCTTCCCGTGGAGCAGGGAGCCTGAGGCGGGGCTCGATCCCAGGACCCTGGGGTCATGACCTGAGCCGAAGGCAGACGCTTAACGACTGAGTGACCCAGGCGCCCCATAACCAGCACTTCTTAAAGGAATTTATTACAAAGATGCCTGCATATCTATGCAAAGCTGAGTATATATATTATTCCAGAATTGTAGAAACCTGAAAACATCCTAAATATTCACTAATACGATATTAAGGTATGGCATTTTCCCTATGACAAAACACAATACCACCATAAGAAGGAATAAGGAATATGTATTAATATGGGATGCCTTCTAAGAAATAATAGTGAGTAAAAAGACTAGATGCTTTGTAGTATACTAACATTTGTGAAAAATAAAGATGAGGGGCTTTGTATACATAGATATGTTGGTATAAATATAGAATTACTCAAAGTAGTTTACATACGAAACCAGCAGCAACCATTTAATGGTTACAGCAGCAACCATTTCTAAGCTAGTAACTTCAAGAGGTGATGAAAGTAGCTGAAATATGACTGTGGGAAATAAGTGACAATGGGAAATGCAGATGTAAAATATAATCCTGAAGCTTTTAGCAATAGAAAGATAGAAAATGGAATGTAATAAAAAAGAAACTGCAGTGTGCAACAATAATAGTTTCAAAAGACTGCAGATGTTTAAAAAAAATATTTTATTTATTTATTTGTCAGAGAGAGAGCGAGCACAAGCAGGGGGAGCGTCAGGCAGAGGGAGAAGCAGGTTCCCTGCTGAGCAAGGAGCCAGATGCCGGGACTCTGTGGGGCTCAATCCCAGGACCCTGGGATCATGAACCCAGCTGAAGGCAGCCGCTTAACCGACTGAGGCACCCAGGTGCCTCAATACTACAGATTTGTGAAGGACTCACTGCATATGTAGACTATGACAATGAAGAGAATGTGGTCCTCTAGGATTACTTAAAAGAGGGCACTGATAGAGGAAGAATAATGACAGAAGGATTCACATCAGCTAAGACTCAAGGAGAGTAGGGCCTATAAATGAAACCCTGAAAAACATTTCAGTGTTGTCAGCTCTCTCACTAAACATCTGTATTCTGCCTTACCCCAAGCACATCTGCCTGGTTTTCACTCACTCACTTGGAAAGAACCTACTTTACATTTCCTCTGTTACCACCCATGGTCTCTCTTCTTGTTCCAATTAAAGATTTTATCCAGTTTGGTGATGTGATAGCCTATATATAGGAAAATGATATAAGACTGAATTTTAATTCAAGCACTATCCCCTAAATCAGACGGAGCTTGGGTCTTTAAGGAAGTTACCACATAAAGAGAAACAAAGTAAATAACTTTTTACCTTAAAGGTTGAGCATATGCAATCATATGGCAGAGGGTTTGAGAACACCTGAAACTTGTTATCTCAAAGCTGAATCTATTATGCCATGTAAAGTTTCTCAATATTTCAGAAATGGAAAAGAGACAGCACTTTATTTTCAAAAGTTGGATTGTACAGAGAGCTATCCATGTCTAATATGACTATGTTGCTCTAGTTCTCCAGCATCACATCCCTGTACAGCTTCCTCTGAACATCTTTTGTGGTTGATACTTCTCCTTGAATTGAACAATTACATCTCCGAACATTTACCCTACCAATGACCCCAATTTGCCCTACCAATTACTACAAAGAGTAAATGTCTGGGGGCAAGATTGTAGACAAAACAAGTACCCCTATAGCAAAATATGCCCTGTTTAATATGTCATACTGATTTGTTATTCTATTCCAGAACAAATGGTTGGAAACTTAAGCGTTTATATAAAAATGCTACAAGTTATTTGTTATATAAATTAAAATGCAGCTTTTCCCTCTTAAGATCGGAGCTCCAGGAAGACATACCCTTATTATCAGCTTGAGGAGAAAATGAGGCTTGCAGGATTCAGATTCCTCCACCATCTCAGGCACCCATGCTGAGATGACCTACATTCAGGTGATCACATAGATACCCATACACATACGTGCAGGGATCCAGACACTCTTGCCCCACTAGCTGCACAACCACACACACCCATGATGTGACCCTCCAGCCTCACAAAGCCACACATAATCTTGATCCCACTCTGTCACACTCATCAATTTTACCTGCATGCAGTTTCTCTTTCATTCAACTATCCTCCCTCCCCCCTCAACCAGTCACACATGTAATCTCACCACTGTCCCATGACGGGACCTCCTTTGTCCACTTTCACATACATGACTGGGCTTGAAGATTCCTCCCTTTCAAACTCCCCAGGCTGGTTTGGTCACAGATGCTCAGGTCCACATAGGGGTTCCTTCTTCTGACAAGGTCCGCAGCAGCCTTACTCAAGAGCATTTTTGTATTCCCAGGACAAAGCAGAATTCCGAGCACCCTCCAGGGCATTTAAATGTGGCCAGGCCTCACCTCAGTGCCTAGAGGACACCGCTTACCTTACCCTGGTCCATCTGGCCATTGGAGAAGTCCAGGACTGCATTTCCCAGGAGGCCGTAGGGCCAAGTATGCTGCAGGGTGAGTCGTCAAAGCCTGAGAACCGCACTGGGAGCATTGTCAACGAAAAACTGCACCAGGCAAGTTAAACAGGTAAGGAAGATTTTATTAGATTGTCGCAGTGGAGAAGAGAGACTGAACTCAACTCAATATATAACAGTAGCTGGGATTTATATCCAAGGGGCAGGGTGAGGGAGTCAGTGGATAGCAAATTACTAAGAGGAGCTTGGTGAAATATCAAAAGCAGTGGGATTCTTGCTGAACTAGGGTCAGCAGGTCAAGGACGAGACCCAGTCAAGAGGAGAACTCAGAGGAGCCTGACTCCAGTTTGGTCGACGGAATCCTAGTCAGCTGACACTCGCGGAAGCCCCCGGTGCGCTGCTCAGCGGGAAGACACAGTTTTGGGTGAGTCCAGGCTCTTTGCCACCGGGGAGTCGACATATCCAGGAGACCGCTTTTTAGCAACCTGTCGTTACATCTGTACTACATCTCCCAGATGCCTCTAGGCTCAGTATCCCTCCCGCGAGAACTAGCCCCTCTCCTGAGGAGTGGGCGGGATCTTCTGGCGGCTTGGGGCAAACGGCCTCCGGGCGCTGTGGTAGCTGCCGCTTTCGACTTGTTCCAAGTAGAGTAGAGGGGGTGCTGACCCTACGGAAGGAGGCATAGGTGAGGTGGCCGGGAACCCGGGGTTGGAGCCGGCGTGTCTGGAACCTCTGGACTGTGCGGGGTGTGTAGGGGAGCCAGCTGAGCAGGGGAGATTGTGAGGAGGGTGTGTGTCTAAATGTGACTGTGTCTCTGTGTCACTGTGAGCGTGTGTACGGAACTGTGAGGGCGGGGAGGAGGGCTTGATTTGCTGTTACGATTGCTCATGTGTGATGAGGTTTAATTGTGTGACAGGATTTTTGCGAGTGTAGTGTTCTTTGACCGCGGTTGTAAAACTGGGTGTCTTCATGGTGCGTGTGTGTTTATGACCATTTTTGAACTGTGGGTGTGGGATGCCTTAACTGTGAGATCTGTGATTGTGTTTACCCATGGTGTATGTATTTGTGATATTATTGGTGTAGGGTGCGTGTCAATTCGTTGTCACTGTGTCCCCATGAAGTGTGGCAGTGGGAATGTGAGTGTGTGGGGTGTCTATGACTGCGATTGTGACTGTGTCCCCGTGGTGTGTATGCTTGTGTGACCATGTGCAGCCAGTTGTGTTTAGGTTTGGGGGTGCCTCTATCCCCGTGGTTGAGTTTGTGGGACTGTGTGTCCGTATAGCACTGTAGTGTGGGACGCCTTTGTCTACCTTTGTGACTCCAGCGCTCTGCTCCCGGGGGACCTCTGTGAGCTCGGGGACAAATTCTGCCCAGAACTGCAGTGACCCTGCTCTTGTCTTGATGCTGGTATTGAACAGGACGCCCTAGTCTTGCCTGACCTAGACCTACATTTATAGGTGGCGGGCGGTTGGTTGACCTGGGCTCGCCGAAGAATCTGATGTTTCCTGACTCCTTTCTTCTTCCTCAGCTCTGCTTTGCTTGCACAGAGGCTTCCAGAGTGGAGTAAAGAATGGCTGTTGAACATCCACAAGGCTCCTGCAAGGTAGTTTGTGGTTTCCCCTTGTTTCCGGAAATCCCCTTTTCTTTGTCAGGACTTGACTTGCTTTTCTCCTCTTGAAAATTCTTGCCCATCAGGTGATTTGCTTCCTGGAATTTACCCTTTGAGAAAATGTGATTGGCTGCAAACCCTAAGCCCTCACAGGCACCTGATTTTCTCTTACTAATTTGTCAAATGGTTTAATTTTACTTTATGCTGTCTTTTTTTAAAAATACTATTTCTATTTATAAAAGTAAGACATGACTATTTTAAATAATTTCAGAAGTACATCTTTTGAAGAAAATTTCAATTCCCAGCTAAAACCAAAGCTAACTTTTTTGTATTTTCTTCCTGGTCTGTTTTATGTATGTATATAAAATGTGATTTTTAAAAATTGAATTCATTCAACATTTACCATTATAACCTCCATTTTTACATAAAATTATATTTAAGTATTTTCCCACATGATTTAATATTTGAAACATTTTTAGAAGTTCATATTTATTTGAATGCCTGTGGCTTTTTTTTTTTTTTGCTCTCAAATTAGGTACAGAAAAGGTATATCCTACTCATTTGTGCCATTTAATACATAATTATACTCACAATAGGGAGTACCTAAGAAATAGAATACAGCCATCTCTAAAGAAACCTCTGTTGTACCCTTCTACAATCATAAACAATTGTGTTCCTCTGGTGATGACCACTGTGATCATTTCTTTGCCTTTCATTAGAACTTTAGTGTATGAATTCCAAAACCATAGGTTTAGTTTATGTGTTTTCTTTGTATGAATAGACATTCTTTTGTGTCTTTTTTCATAAAAAAATATGAGCTTCATTCATGTTTCCTGTAACTACAGTTCATTTTTTTCCATTGCTGTATATAATCTTGCATGATAGCATCACAATTTACTGCTTATCCAGTCTACTTTTCATGGATATATGACTTGCTTCCAGTTTTTGACTATTAGAAGCGATGTGACTATGAATATTTTGCACATATTTTGGTACATCTCTGCTTGCATTTCTTTAGCATATACACTAAAATTGTGATTAAATTGCTGAGGGATAGAGTTTATATGTCTTCAGTTTTACTAGACAATGTCAAACTGTTCTCTAAAGATACTGTGCAAGGGGTGCCTGGGTGGCTCAGTCAGTCTGCCTTCGGCTCAGGTCATGATCCCAGGGTCCTGGGATCGAGCCCCACATTGGGCTCCCTGCTCAGTGAGGAGTCTGCTTCTCCCTCTTCCTCTAGGTGCTCTCTTTCTCTCAAATAAAGAAATAAATAAATTCTTTAAAAAAAATATACTGTGCAAGTTTTTACTTGTATCAACTGTTTATAAAGATTCCTTTTGCTCCACATCCGTGCCTGCCCTTGGCATCATCGTACTTTTAAATTTTTGCCAATTTGGTGGATGTCTAATGTTATTAATTATACATTTAATTGATATTTCCTTGATTTTCAATGAAACTGAACACAAATTCTTGCCCAGCCGGATATCCTCTTTTGTAAAATGCTTGTTGAAATGTTTTTCCAATTTTTAATTGGGTTGTTTTTCTCTGATTAAAGCAGATATATATATATATATTTATATGTATCTATCTATCTATCTATCTATATGTATATCTTCTGTATAATAGTGACTAAACATTTTCTTCTCTCTGGCTTGGTTTTTCATTCTGTTGCCTTTTGATGAATAGAGGTTTGGGATTTAAATGTTATGAAATCTTTTTCAGTGGTTAGTGTTATTTAAGAAATTTTCTGCTACCTTGAGGTAATGAAAATTTCTTATGTTCTCTTCTAAAAGCTTTCCATTCTTTGGCTTTAACATGTGGGTCTTTACACTACCTGGAATTGATTTCTGTAGGTAGTGATGTAATTTCATTTTATCCCCCATATGTATATCCAGTTGTTCCAGTATCATTTATTGTAAAGTTCATCTTTTCTACACTGATCTGCAGTGCCATTTAGTAAAAAGTCAAGTGATCATATATGTCTATGTTTATTTCTGGACATTATATTCTGTTCCATTGCTCTATTTTTCTCTCCTTGCAGCAATATCATGATATTTTATTCACTGTGACTTTATAATATTTGGAGCAAGAGTATCTTGGCTGTTTGTGTTCCTCTGCATTTCCATATAAATTTTTTGAAATAGCTTGGTTCCACTCAAACATCTTTTGTAATTTAGATTGAATTGCATTGTATCTATAATTGTATGAGTAGAAATTTGGTGAATCTTCTAATAACATGAACCTCTCAGTTGTTTTAGTCTTCTTAAGGTTTTCTCAACAAGGTCTTGCTTATCTCCCTAGGCAAATAGGAACCATATAATCCATTGTATAGTATTTCTCTTTTGCATTTGACTGCCAGGAATCTGAACACTTTAAATAATGATCAGTCATAGTAATAATTTTAGCCTGTGTTTATGATATTGAGTACCTGTTACCTATGATCGTTGTGTATGATTAGAATTTTTTTTTCTTTAATTCTTTGCCTCCTCAAATACATTTTTGGAAGTGGGGATATAAAAATTAGGTAGGGGGCTCCTGACTCACTCAGTCAGTGGAGCATGCAACTCTTTATCTTGGGGTTGTGAGTTCAAGCCCCATGTTGGGTGTAGAAATTACTTAAAATTAAAAAAAGGGGCGCCTCTATGGCTCAGTTGGTTAAGTGTCTGCCTTCAGCTCAGGTCATGATCCCAGCATCCTGGGATCAAGCCCCGCATCAGGCAGGGAGCCTGCTTCTCTCTCTCCCTCTGCCTCTCCCCCAGCTTGTGCTCTCTCTCTGTCTCTCAAATAAATAAATAAAATCTTTAAAATTTTTTAAAAATAGGTATAGCCTTAGGTACAGATGTAGATATCTATTGTCTAAAATTTTTATTTTAATAACATTCTGGTCCAATCAGTTCTGCTTTTTATGGTACCCTTTACTGTTCTCTCCATATTATATTTCTTTTTTAATTGTCCTTTCCTCTTGCCCCTACCTTCTGCTGTCCTTTGTCAGATAGTTTTTGCATTTGCATCTTTGCCATCTATTCTCTTTAGTTTAAATATAGGCTTCTTCAGAATAATAATTAAAAAAAGACATCATCTCTCAGATTAGTTTACCTATACTGGTCTCTCTGTAACATGGTGTAAAAAGCATGGGCTCTAGTATCAGATGTGGCTTCTGATCTCAGCTGCACCACCTGTGAGCTGTTTAACCTGTAAATGAGAGGTTCTTTTTTTTTTAATGTTTTTTATTTATTTATTCATGAGAGTCAGAGAGAGAGAGAGAGAGGCAGAGGCAGAGGGAGAAGCAGGCTCCCCACTGAGCAGGGAGCCCGATGCAGGGTTCGATCCCAGGACCCTGGGATCATGACCTGAGTTGAAGGCAGACGCTTAACCATCTGAGCCACTCAGGTGCCCGAAATGAGAGGTTCTTATTCTCACTTAATGTTGAGAATGAAATAAGATATGTGTAGAACACTTGGTACACATCAGAAGTTCAAGAAATGTTAGCTCCCTTTCTCCTTTACTTCTCATTCTTGGGACCTCTATATCAATTACAGTATAAAGCACTTAACTAAAGGCCTTTTGGTGGTTCCCAAAGGATTTTTTTTTAAATTGAGGTATAAATGACATGTAACATTATATTAGTTTCAGAAGTACAAGATAATGATTTGATATTTGTATATATTTTGAAATGACCCCACAGTAAGTCTAGTTAATATCCATCACCATATGTAGTTTTTCTTGTGATGAGGATTTTTTTAAGATTTAGTCTATTAGCAACATTCAAATATGCAGTGCAGTATTATTTACTACTCATGACTTATTTGTTTTATAGCTGGATGTTTGTACCTTTTGAACCCCTTTACCCATTTCACACCCCCACCCCCAGTCTCTGGCAACTACCAATCTGTTCTCTATGTCTACGAGCTTGGCTTTTATTTGTTTGTTTAGATTCCACTTATAAGTGAAAGTATATGGTATTTACTTTTATCTGACTTACTTCACTTAGCATAATGACCTCAAGGTCCATCCATGTTGTCACAGATGGCAAGATTTCATTCTTTTTTATGACTGAATAATATTCTGATAATCTCTATTCATCCATTGTTGGTCACTGAGATTGTTTCCATATCTTGGCTATTGTAAACAATGCTGCAGTGAACATGGGGGTGCATATATCTTTCTGAGTTCGTGTTTTCATTTTCTTTGGATAATACTCAGAAGTTTGCTGGATCATACGGTATTCTATTTTTAATTTTTTGAGAAACCTCCATACTGTTTTCCATAGTGACTACACCAATTTACATTCCCACCAGCAGGGCAAAAGGGTTCCCTTTTCTCCATATCCTTCTCAACAGATTATTTCTTATCTTTTTGATAATAGCCACTCTAACAGTTGTAAGATGATATCTCATTGTAGTTTTAATTTGCATTTCCCTGATGGTTAGTAATGTTGAGCATCATTTCATGTACTATTGGTCATCTGTATGTCTTCTTTGGAGCAATGTTTATTCAAAACTTCTCTCCAGGGCGCCTGGGTGGCTCAGTTCGTTAAGCGACTGCCTTCGGCTCAGGTCATGATCCTGGAGTCCTGGGATCGGGTCCCGCATCGGGCTCCCTGCTCGGCAGGGAGTCTGCTTCTCCCTCTGACCCTCTCCCCTCTCATGCTCTCTCTATCTCATTCTCTCTCTCAAATAAATAAATAAAATCTTTAAAAAAAAAAACTTCTGTCCATTTTTTAAATCAGAATGTTTATTTGCTATTGAGTTGTATTACTTTTTATATATTTTGGATATTATCATATACCCCTTTATCAGGTATATGATTTGCAAATATTTTCTCCCTTTCAGTAGGTTGCCTTTCTATTTTGTTGATGATTTACTTTGCTATTCAGAAGGTTTTTTTTTTTTTTAAGATTTTATTATTCATTTATTTGACAGAGAAAGACACAGTGAGAGAGGAAACACAAGCAGGGGTAGTGGGAGAGGGAGAAGCAGGCTTCCCGCCGAGCAGGGAGCCTGATGTGGGGCTCGATCCCAGGACCCTGGGATCATGACCTAAAGCCGAAGGCAGATGCTTAACGAATGAGCCACCCAGGCACCCTATTCAGAAGTTTTTTTTTTTTTTAAAGATTTTATTTATTTGACAGAGAGAGACACAGCGAGAGAGGGAACACAAGCAGCGGGAGTGGGAGAGGGAGAAGCAGGCTTCCCGCCGAGCAGGGAGTCTGATGCAGGGCTCGATCCTAGGACCCTGGGATGATGACCTGAGCTGAAGGCAGACGCTTAACGACTGAGCCACCCAGGCGCCCCCAGAAGCTTTTTAGTTTGATATAGTCCACTCATTTATTTTTGCATTTGTTGCCTTTGCTTGTGGAGGTATATCCAAAATATCATATCCAAGACCAGTGTCAAGGAGCTAACAGCCTCTGTTTTCTTCTAGGAATTTTATGGTTTCAGGTTTTATGTTCAAGCCTTTTTATCCATTTTGAGTAAATTTTTTGTATGGTGTAAGATAATAATCATTCTTTTGCATGTGGCTGTCTAGTTTTTCCAACACCATTTATTAAACAGGCTGTCCTTTCCCTTTTGTATATTTATGGCTCCTTTGTTGAAATTAATTGGCCAGAGTTTATTTCTGGGTTTGTGGTCCATGGGTTTATTTCTGAGTCTGTATTCCATTCCACTGATCTGTGTGTCTGTTTTTATGCCAATACCATACTGTTTTGATTACTATATCAAAACAATAATATACTTTAAAATCAGGGAGCATGATGTGTCCAGCTTTATTCTCCAAAGGATCTTAGGCAAATTTTGCTCCCCAAATGCTTTGTAAATCATTGAGAGCCAGGATTATACATATTAATTCTCTTATAAACATAACTTTTAACCCATTTTAAATTTGTTTTGCTGTGTATTGGGGATCTAAATTCATTTTTTTCATTTACTCAGTATTGTTCCAGTGTCTTTTATCTAGTAATAACTTATTTCCTTTTCCATTACTTTGCATTGTCTACTTGGTGTTATATTATTTAAGTGGGTTGTATTATCTATTAAATATTTTAAAAATTTATGTCTCTGTTCTTGTACCTCTGCCATGTTAAGATCATTTCCTTTTACAAATCTTTGAATGCCTGATCAAATATGTCACTTTTTTTTCCTGAAAATAGCCGTATTCTCTGTTTCTTTCATTACAAAATAATTCTTTATTACAACAAATTTAGAAAATACAGAGAAGCAGAAATAAAAGGCAAAGGTCATCTGTAGTCCTATCAGTTAAAGACTGCTGTCAAATTGTTAGAGCAAATGCTTAGAATTCTTTCTTTAATGTGATCATACTATGGCCACTGACCTGTAACCCATCTTTATCATGCCAAAATACATTATGAACAACTGTCATGCTTTTACACATTTATCTTTATCATGAGTTGTAATGGTCTCATAATGTTAGCATCTTATCAAGCCCCTTTTGTTGAATATGGTTTGCTTACAAACTATTGCCTTTTTTTTTAAAGATTTTATTTATTTATTTGACAGAGAGAGACACAATGAGATAGGAAACACAAGCAGGGGGAGTGGGAGAGGGAAAAGCAGGTTTCCTACTGAGCAGGCAGCCCGATGTGGGCTCAATCCCAGGACCCTGGGATCATGACCTGAGCTGAAGGCAGACGCCCAACGACTGAGCCACCCAGGTGCCCCCAAACTGTTGCCTTTATAAACAAGTATCTCCTTAGCCTGAATGCTAGTGTTTTCCTTTTTTAATTTTGTTTTTAGTTAAATCATAATTATGTATTTTTCTTATAAAAATAATCTATATGTCATGGAGGGGCTCACATCCCATGTGACCACAGTCTCCATTCCCAGGTATCTACCTGAAGTACCCAAAGATAGCCCCTGTTCCAAGTTAATTATTTATCCTTTTTACCTTTATTCTATGCATTTAAATATATGCACACATGTATATGGTATTGTTTGTCACATAAAAGTATATCTATATAAAGAGAATAATAAGTATAGGCCGCAAAATGTGGAAAGTAACTGCCTTATAGGGTTGGTCCAAGGTTTGAGTTGGTTCATGTAAAATCCTTAGAACAGGATTCTTAGAACATTCACTCAGAACATTCACTTAGTGTCAGTCATTTGGTAGTTATTGTTACCATTCTGAAACTTGGTTTTTCATTCTGTGTGAGGAATTGTACACATAAGTATAGAACTACCTCACTTTAATTGCTTCATGTAAGGCCATATTTTGTAGTACTGTGGTATGTTTAATCATTTTCTGGTTTTTAAACATTTAGTTTCATATAGTTATCACGGTGGCAATCACTGTTCCAATGAACATTTATGTATAGGCCTTCTCTAAGGTATATACTAAAAGTGAAATTATGGGGATAATAGAATACACATATTTTAAACTTCAGTAAATATTTACAAGTTAAACTTCACAATAGCTTCTTCACTTCATAGTACGCCTAACTCTCTCTGACAGAACCTGTTTCTCCACTTCTGGTTAGTTTACTTATGGCTACATGAGGTGCAAAAACGAACTTGCATTTTTTTTTTTTTTAATTTATGCTAGTCATTCTTAACCATGGTTACTGATGTCTGGGTCATGCCCACAGCGATTCTGATTTAATTCATCTGGGATATGGCCTGAGCATTATCATTTTTAAAAGAGCACCAGATGATTCTAGTATGCTATCACAGTTGTGAATTAATGACTTAAATGCTCGTACAAAGTGACAAGAAAAAACATTGAGATTTAATTGGTCTGAAGTGGTGTTCAAGCTCTAGAATTTTTTGAAAGCTACCCAGTTAATTCTAATTGCAGTCAGAGTTAGGAACCACTGACCTAGGGAAATCATGATTCATTTTCTAGAGCTGAGTACTGTAACTATCAAAAAAACCAAAACCAAAACCATTGTGTAGCAAGTAGGTAGGGGAGGGATGAGTTTGAAGGAGGCAGGCAACAATATAGGTCATACCTGCGTTCTTGCCAGCAATAATGTTATGAAACTATCATTGTTTGGTCATTTTAGTGGTGTTTTGGGAGAAAACATAAAACATCAGTTTTCATGTTTTATCAGCAGTCTTCATGCTTTTCAAAAGCAAGTTTTGAGTTTTGTGACTTACAAGTTTTAAAACTTTTGTATTCTGTTTTTATATCCTTTCCTGCCATTTTGTTACAATATTGAATTCAGATCAGTTTTATTTTTTGAAGTTTAATGTTATTAATTTTTTCTTTGTAATTTTCTGTGTCAAGATTTTTAAAAAATACATTGGTCTCATTTTCACTTCATTTCTAGGTATTTTGTATTTCTGTTTAGTTTCATATTTAACTTGAGAATTATTTAGTAATATGTCTTGTTTTGGATTACTTTTAAATTTTTATTAAATTCAAACTTACAGTAAAGTTACAAAGAATAGTACAAAGTATTCTTGTGTACTCTACTCAGATTCACCAGCAGTTTACTTTTGCCCCATTTGCATGATCATTCCTGTATGTGCTTGTAGTTCTCTCTCTATATGTGTATGCCCACACACACATGCACAATGCACACGTTTTACCTGAACTATTTAAGAATAAGTTGTGGAGGGGCGCCTGGGTGGCTGTCGGTTAAGCGCCTGCCTTCAGCTCAGGTCATGATCCCAGGGTCCTGGGATCGAGCCCTGCATTGGGCTACCTGCTCAGCGGGGAGCCTGCTTCTCCCTCTCCCTCTGGTGCTCCCCCTGCTTGTGTTCTCTCACTCTCTCTGTTAAATAAATAAATAAAATCTTAAAAAAAAAATAAGTTGTGGAAATTTGCTTCTTTACTTTTAAACATGTCAGTGTGTTATTTTCTCAGAACAAAAGTATTCTCTTGCATGACCACAGTACACTTATTAAAATAAGAAATTTAAACAATTACAGTACTCTTATTTAACAATCTATATTCAAGATTTTTCACTGGTCCTAATAATGTTGTTTTGTAGTACTCACTGTGCCCTCATCCTCTGTTCCCAGGCACTGTCCAGGATACAGTCTAGGATCACACATTGAATTTAGTATCATCTCTCTTTCAGTCTTCTTTAATCTGGAAGAGTTGCAGTGCCAGGATTGTCCGATCATAAGTTTCCATATGTATGTGAGTGTATTCCTGGCTCAGTCTTCTGTGCCATAGTTATCTAATTTTTTCTCTGTGCCAATGCCACAGTCAGTGAGTATTGTTTTCTAGTAAGTCTTGACATCTGATAGAGTGAGTCCTTCCAGCTTATTTTTAAGGAGTGTCCCTTAGTCTTCTATATGTAAGTTAGAAAATCATCTTGTCAAGATCCATGAAAAACTTGTGATTTTTATTACAATTGCAATAAATGTATAGATTACTCTGGAGAATTGATGACTTTACAAAATTGATGCTTCCTTTTAATAAGAAATGACATTTCCATATATTTAGGTGTTGTTTAATATCTCAGTCCACTTTTATAATTCTGTTCACATATTATACATTTCTAAGAACTTTGCTTTGGTACTATTTGTAATAAAATGTATTTTCATTTTCATATTTTATTTTTTTAAAGATTTTTTATTTATTTATTTGACAGAGAGGGAGATAGTGAGAGCAGGAACACAAGCAGGGGGAGTGGGAGAGGGATAAGCAGGCTTCCCTCCGAGCAGGAAGCCTGATGTGGGGCTCGATTCCAGGACCCTAGGACCATGACCTGAGGCGAACGCAGATGCTTAATGACTGAGCCATCCAGGCGCCCCTATATTTTATTTTTTTAAAGTAATCTCTATACTCAATGTGGGGCTCAAACTCATGATCCCAAGATTAAGAGTTGCCCGCCCTACTGACTGAGCCAGCCAGACACCCCTAAATAAAATGTATTTTTCTAACTTTGTTGCTGGTATGTAGAGATGCAGTTGGCCTTTGTTTTCTGGTTTATTTCTGAGAGTTCTGCAAAATCTTTTACTAAATATAACAATCTGTTAGAGAATCTTTTGCATTTTTTCCTTGTAGGCAATCATAAGATCTGCAAACATCAGTTTTGTTTCTTGCTTTCCAGTGATTTATATATTTTACTTGCTATAACTTTTAAGGACATGCACTTAACTTTTTCATCATTTAGTATGTTCTTTCCTGTATTTTATAGGTACCACTCATCAGTATAAGGAAATTTCCTTCTACTCACAGGTTTTTAAGTTCTTTTTTTTCTGTTTAATAATTGGATGTTGAATTTCATCAAATTGTTTATTGGAAGTAATTGTGCTTTTTCTCTTTAATCGGTTAACAAAGTTAATTATGTTAATATATTTTCTAATGTTAGAGGAATCTTATCTTCCTTGAATAAAATAAACTTAGTTATAATCTTTTCTTTTTTGTTACTTACTGTATTGTTGACTAGAATTTTGTTTTCAATATTTATATCTATATTCATAAGTTAAATCAGCCTGAAATTATTCTCTTTTATAGTCATTTTCTTATTTGGCATCATGGCTATACTAGTTTTATCAGATAAATTGGGGAATGTACTCTCTGTTTTTTTTTATTTGAAGTTAAAAAAAGTTTTGTACATTCAGACATGTATAAAATATATTCTAGGTTTGAATTTAGTAAAGTGTATTCCCCCCAGGTCTCCAAGAGATGAGAAGATAAATGTGACATATGGAGCACTGTCTTTATTGCCCATCAGTGCACCTTCAACAACACAGTGCTATGTCCAGGAGACCATGAAATATGCCCAGGAGGGTGTCCTTTATATATATGTATATATAACATGACTACTTCTTGCAAAAAGACAAAGGAAAGTATAGTAAGCTCTAACAATTTTCTAAATACTCATTTTGACTTTTTTTTTTTTAAATAAAGGATAATTCTTTAAAGTATATTATACAAATAGATTGGGTTAAGTTGGCTGTGCTTTTCTCTGAAAAGCAAAAAAAAAAAATTAAATACATCATGATACGATGCTAATTTAAAACTAGATCAATCTCTGTTCACTGATTATTGTATAATCAGATGGGACCTTTGGGAAGGATAAGACATTTGAGAGCCTTGCTAGCTGAACCAATGAACACCAACTGATTTTTCTGAGTTCTATAGATCTAGGAGCACCTGGCTGCTCAGTCGGAAGAGCATGAGACTCTTGATCTTGGGGTTGTGAGTTGGAGCCCCATGTTGAGTGTAGAGATTGCTTAAGTAAATAAAATTTTTTAAAAAGTTACATAGATCTAGGTCTCTGGGACGGAAGCCAACAGTGATGACCCATTACAACTTCAGGCAAAGTATTTTTAACTCTAGAGATACAGCACCATTTATAGAGAATAACCTCCTTTGGCTCTTGTTGGTGCAGTCAGAAAGAGGAGTTTAGAGACATCCAAAAAAGATGACTTACCTCAGGAGGAATTTGTGTCTCTGTTTCTCAAATCATATATAGATTTTGAACATAAAAGAAGAATGTAGTACTCCCTTCCCCAATATTGGTATGCTTGTCATATATTGCCACTTATGTATATGTTAAATCATTATATAAAGTTGTGATATCTTAAAACAATAAGATTTAAAATGAAATTCTGATACAATTATAATAGAAAATCAGGAGCAAAAAAATAATAGGTTATCTGGCAATTCACTGGATGAAATGTCCAACAGAACACTTTTTATTTGATTTTGTGGACTTACACAAAATAACTATAGCATAATAAGATGGGGATAATTGATAAATGAAAATGCCATTTCTTGAGCTTTATTATGTTCAAGGTACTATATATAGCACCTTAGAAACTGATAAATTTTTTGCCAATATTCTATAGAGGAGGAAACTGAGTTTTAGTGGGGCAAATAATTTACCCAAGGACATAAGTGTTGGGACCTAGATTTTAGGACCTGGATTGAAAGCTGGGTTTCTCAGACTTCAGAGCCAATGATCTTAACCAAGATAGTTTGGATCTAAATCTCCAGGAAAGATAAAAAAATAAAATTAGCGGGGCACATGGGTGGCTCAGTTGTTAAGCGTCTGCCTTCGGCTCAGGTCATGATCCTAGGGTCCTGGGATCAAGCCCCACATTGGGCTCCCTGCTTGGCGGGAAGCCTGCTTCTCCCTCTCCCACTCCCCCTGCTTGTGTTCCCTCTCTCGCTGTGTCTTTCTCTGTCAAATAAATAAATAATCTTTATAAAAAATAAAAAATAAATAAAATTAGCTAACATATCATGGACAAAATGGAAGTTTATTCTCACTTAGGGAAAGGCAGTTTTCTTGAATTGTCTCAAACTCTTCAGTTGTACTAAGAAAAGCAAGATTAGTCTCGCTAAATAGTGCTGTACATGTACAATGATTCTTACTTAACACACACCCACATATATATGTGGATATATACTTTGTGTATATATGCTTTGTGTATATATACTGTGATGGGGGGGAGGTTAGTCGGATTCTCCAAGGAATCAGAACCGATGGCAAATATATAAATATATAATAAGGAATTGTGTCATGCAATAATGGAGACTGACAAGCCCCAAGATCTACAGTCTACAAGCTAGAGAACTGAAGAGCTGATGGTAGAGTTCCAGTCCAAAGGCCAGCAAGCTTGAGATCTGGGAAGCGCTACTGTTTCAGTTTGAGTCTAAATGCAGGAGGAAAACCGATGGCCCAGCTAGAAAGCAGTCATGCAGGAGAAATTCCCTTTATTCACTGGGGGATCAGACTTTTGTTCTGTTCAGGCCTTCAGTTGATTATATGAGGCCTACCCACGTTAGGAAGAGCAATCTGCTTTACTCAGTCATTTACTCACAAGTCAATTTACTTATTTAAATGTTGAACTCATTCAAAAACACGCTCACAGAGATGCTCAGTAGTGTGTCTGCCTTCAGCTCAGGTCATGATCTCAGAGTCCTGGGATTGAGCCCAACATCAGGCTCTCTGCTCCGCGGGAAGCCTGCTTCTCCCTCTCTCCCTTTACTTGTGTTCCCTCTCTCACTCTGTCTCTCTCTGTCAAATAAATAAAATCTTAAAAAAAAACAGTAATATTTGATCAAAAAATATATTTTTAAAATAATGACCCATATAACCATCACACAGTTTAAAAAATACTTTGCTGTTACCTCGAATCCCTCTGCCTGCCCAAACAAAATTAATCTTTTTTTACTTGCTACTGAGGTGTAACCATTAAAAAGACTTTTGTAAAAATAATTCCTCTGCTATTATAGACATCCATTTTACCAACTTTTTATGACAACCTAAGGAATGTTTTATAATTTTGCCAGCTTTTAAACTTTATATAAATTAAATCATACTGTGTGTTTTGTTAATTTTGTTTTAATATTTTTAAAATTAATTCATATGGAATAGTTTAGATGTATCTTGTTTATTTTCACTGCTGCATGCTATTTCATTTCAATAGCTGTATGACTTTATCATACTTTATCCAATATATATTTTTGTGGATATTGGGGTTTTCATCTATTTGCTCTTAATAGAAACTGTTGCTGCTATCAACATTCTAGTGTATGTTTTTCTTAGGAGTGTAATTGCTGAATCATAGGAATATGTATATTAACCTAAATAATACCAAACTGTTTGAGTAGTTCTATAAGATTCTGTTTTTAACAATGTATGTTTACCTACTGCTTCACATCTTTGCCAAGATTTGGAATCCTTACACTTTTTATCTGATGTATTTATGGTGATCTGTCATTATGGTTTTAATTTACAATATCTTAATTAGTAATGAAACAGCATCTTTTCATTCCAGTTTTCTTTTGGCTTCTTTTTTTCAAAGGTTTTTCTTGTTTAGGTGAATTCACCTAATAGCTAACCATTTTAAAGTATACAATTCAGTTGTAGTTAGTGTAAATTCCATGGTATTTAACCTGTCTTCAGAATGTTGTGCATACCTCAGCTCTCTCTAGTTTCAAAATTCTCTTCACCCCATAAAACACCCTTAGCTGTTTGAAGCACAAAACCTTTAACTTTGATGAATTAAAATGTATTTTTTTATTACTTGTACTTTGAAAAGTATAAGAAATACTTACCAAGTACTTGTAATAGTATAATTACTAAGAATATATTGCCAATTCCAAGGTCATAAAGATTTATAAATCCCTGTGTTTTCTTAAAAGAGTTTGATATAGGGGCACCTGGGTGGCTCAGTTGGTTAAGTGTCTGCCTTCAGCTCAGGTCATGATCCCGGGGTCCTGGGATCAAGCCCCGTGTTGGGCTCCCTGCACATTGGGGAGCTTGCTTCTCCCTCTCCCTCTGCCCCTCCACCCTGCTTGTGCTCTCTCTTTCTCTCGCACTCTTTGTCTCTCTCTCTCTCAAATAAATAAATAAAATCTTAAAGTTTTATGGGTTAGCTCTTATATTTAGGCTATTGATCCATTTTGGCTTATTTTTTTAATGTTAAGCCAATTTTTATGAAAGAGGATTTTAAATTTTTTAAAATTCTAGTACAATTAACATACAGTGTTATATTAGTTTCAGGTGTACAATATAGTGATTCAACAATTCTATACATTACTCAGTGCTCATCACAGTAAGTATACTGCTAATCCCTTTCAGCTATTTCATCCATCCCCCTACTGACCTCTCCCCCAATAACCACCAGTTTGTTCTGTATATTTTAGTCTTTTTTTGTCTCTTTTTTCTTTCTTTGTTTTGTTTCTTAAATTCTACATATGAGTGAAATCAAATGGTATTTGTTTTTGACTGACTTATTTCACCTAGCATTGTACTCTCTAGATCCATCCATGTTGTTGCAAATGGCAAGATTTTATTCTTTTTTATGGCTGAGTAATATTCCATTTATCTATCTATCTATCTATCTATCTATCTATCTATCTATCTATCTATCTCACATCTTTATCCATTCATCTATTGATGGACATTTGGGTTGCTTCTATAATTTGGCTATTGTAAATAATGCTGCAGTAAACATAGGAGTGCAAAGATCTTATTTTTCCTTTTCTTTTTTTTTTTTAATTTAAATTCAATTAGTTAATATATAATGTATCATTGGTTTCAGAGGTAGAGGTCAGTGATTCATCAGTCTTATGTAATACCCAGTGCTCATTACATCATGTGCCCTCCTTAATGTCCATCATCCAGTTACCTCACCCCTCACCCTGTCCCCTCCAGCAACCCTGTTTGTTTCCTATGAATAAGAGTCTCTTTCGTTTGTCTCCCTCTCTGATTTTATCTTGTTTTATTTTTTCCTCTCTTCCCCTATGATCCTCTGTTTTGTTTCTTAAATTCCACATACAAGTGAGGTCATATGATAATTGTCTTTCTCTGATTGACTTATTTCACTTAGCATAATACCCTCTAGTTCCATCCACGTCATTGCAAATGGCAAGATTTCAATTTTTTTCATGGCTGAATAGTATTCCATTGTGTGTGTATATCACATCGTCTTTATCCATTCATCTGTTGATGGACATCTAGGCTATTGTGGACATTGCTGCTATAAACACTGGGGGTACAGGTGCCCCTCCGGATCATTACATTTGTATCTTTGGGGTAAATACCCAGTAGAGCAATTGCTGGGTCATAGGGTAGCTCTATTTTCAACTTCTTGAGGAACCTCCATACTGTTTTCTGGAGTGGCTGCACCAGCTTGCATTCCCACCAACAGTGTACGAGGGTTTCCCTTTCTCTGCATCCTTTAACATCTGTCCTTTCCTGACTTGTTAATTTTAGACTTTTTGACTAGTGTGAGGTGATAGATCTTTTTGAATTAGTGTTTTCATATTCTTTGGTTAAATACCCACTAGCGGAATTACTGAATCATACGGTCATTCTACTTTTAATTTTTTTGAGGCGTCTTCATACTGTTTTCCACATTGTCTGCACGGTTTGTGTTCCCACCAACGGTGCCCGAAGGTTCCTTTTTCTCCATATCTTCGCTAACACTTGTTTCTTTCTTTCTTTCTTTTTTTTAAAGATTTTATTTATTTATTTGACAGAGAGAGACACAGCGAGAGAGGGAACACAAGCAGGGGGAGTGGGAGAGGGAGTAGCAGGCTTCCCACAGAGCAGGGAGCCCAATGCGGGGCTCGATCCCAGGACCCTGGGATCATGACCTGAGCCGAAGGCAGACGCTTAACGACTGAACCACCCAGGCGCCCCACACTTGTTTCTTTGTTACTGATTTTAGCTATTCTGACAGGTGTGAGATGATATCTCATTGTGGTTTTTACTTGCATTCCCCTGATGATGAGTGATGTTGAGCATCTTTTCAGGTGTCAGTTGGCCATCTATAAGTCTTCTTTGGAGAAATGTCTGTTCATGGGTTCTGCCCAATTTTTAATTGGATTATTTTGTTTTGGGGTGTTGAGTTGTGTAAGTCCTTTATATATTTTGGATACTAGCCCTTTATTGGTTATGTCATATTGAAAATATCTTCTTCCATTCGGTAGGTTGTCTTTAGTTCTCTTGATTGTTTCCTTTGCTGTTATTCTGATGTAGTTTATTTTTGCTTTTATTTTCCTTGCCTCAGGAGACAAGCATCATGAAAAATGTTGGTGTGGCTGATGTTGGAGAAATTATGCTTGTTCTCTCTTCTAGGATTTTTATGGTTTCTGGTCTCACATTTACGTCCTTAATCCATGTTGAGTTTATTTTTGTGTATAGGTTAAGAAAGTGGGTCCAGTTTCATGGGTTAATTTTTTATATGAAGTGAGATTGAGGGTTTGACTTCATTCTTTTGCATGTGTTTATCCAGTTGTCCTAGCACCATTTGTTAAAGAAATGTTTCTTTCCCCCTTGAATGGACTTGTCATCCTGTTGAAAACCAATTGGTCATAGGTATTTAGGTTTATTTCTAGGTTCTCAGTTCTATCCCATTGGTCTATATATCTATGCTAGTTGTGTCAGTATCACAATATTTTGATTACTATAACTTTTTGTTAGTAAGTTTTGAAATCAGGAGGTAATCTTCATACTTTGTTTTTCTTTTACAATATTGTTTGGCTATTCAGGGCCCATTCTGTATGAATTTGAGGATCATCTTTTCATTTCTCCAAAAACGCCATTGAAATTTTGATAGAGGTTGCATTGAATCTGCAGATTGCTTTGAGTTTTGCCATCTTTTAACACTACTAAATTTTTCAGTCCATGCATGTGGGATATTATTCTGTTTTAACCCCAAGTGGTTACTTCAGTTGAATTCTGTCACTAACCACCCTGAGTTAGTGTCAGACTCCACAGGTTTTAACTGTTTACTCTCCCTTCCTTAGACCAACTGGCTACAAATCTGGTTGGGAAGAAAGGGTCCCCATGACTGCCCCCTCCCACCAAGTTTAATAATTTTATTAGAATAACTTAGAATTCAGGAAAGCACTATACTCAAAATTAAAGTTTTATTATAAATAATAAGGATATAAATCAGGAGTAGCCAAATGAAGAGATACATAAGCAAAGTTGGGAAGGAACCCAAATACAGTTTCTGTAGAATTTCCTTGTGGAATTAGAGTACATTACCTTTCTGGTTCATCAGTGTGTTCATCAGCCAGAAAGTTCTACAGAGCTTCAGTGTCCACACTTTTTATTGGGGTTCCATTATGTGGCACGAATGATTAATTATTGGCTGCATGATTGAACTCAATCTCCAGTTTCACTCCCCTCTCCCAGAGGTTGGGTTGACCACCTCCAATGCTCAAGCTACATACACAGGCACACCATGAGTTATATCATCAGCACAAACTCAGGTGTGATCCAATAACAAAGACACTTCTATCACTTGGGAAATTCCAAGGGCTTTAGAAACTATGATCTAGAAACCTGGGACAAAGACCAGACAAATTGTTTATTATATAACAGATATCTTCTTATTTATTTAGTGGTTCCTTTTCTCTTGGATCATTTATCATTTAGCTTCTTATTAGTGATTTGAAAAAGGTCTTTATATTTTGGATACTAGGTTTTTGGTAACTATTTTATAAATATCTTCTCCCATTATAAGGCTTATTTCTTTACTCTTTATCATGGATTTATTCATAACTGAGGTATGAGTCATGTGTACTTTGTTCTACAACTTTATTTTCTAAGTTATTAATATTGCCTGTTTTTTAAGGGAGGGTGATGCCTGGTAGTCCATATAACTAAATTTTTGGGAAATCTGTCAGGTTCCTGTGTTTAGACAACCCTCCTACAATCCTTTCTTTTTTTCTGCCAACTGTTATTTTAAATTTTGCCTTTTTGAATTCTGTGTTCATCTTCTGTGTTGAGTTTTTATTTCTTGGATTTCATGTCTTCTTGTTTTTTGACTGACTCCAAGAAAACTTCAGTTGTCAAAATTGGTTTTGGGGGTGCCTGGGTGACTCAGTTGGTTAAGCGTCTACCTTCAGCTCAGGTCATGATTCCAGGGTCCTAGAATCGAGCCCCACATTAGGCTCCCTGTTCAGTGGAGAGTCTGCTTCTCCCTCTCCCTCTGTCCCTCCCACTCCCCCCCCACTAGTGCACACACACTCTCTCTCTCTCTCAAATAAAGTCTTTTATAAGAATTGGTTTTTGATATAGGTGGCATATAAGAATGGATGAATGTGTTAAACTTGTGAGTTCTAGTATATCTGAAAAGGGCTCTTTCACCCAGTACATTGGTTCTTTTGCAGGATAGGAATTCTACTTGAAATTACTTTTCTTTATAATTTTGTAGTTATGACTTCTGGCTTAGTATATTGAGAACTCCAAAGCCATTTTCATTCCTGCATTTTTATTTATGCCCTATTTTTAATCTTTGGAATATTTTATGGTCTTTTCTTTGTTTCTAGTGTCCTGGAACCCAATGTAACATATATGTTAGTGTGAATCATTTTTATTCTTTATTCTAGGTGTCAAGTGAGTCCATTAAATGTGGAGATTCACGTCCTTCAAGTCTGGAAAATTTCTTAAATACTACTTTCTAAAACAATCCGTAATTTCTGTTTTCTTTGAAAATTTTCTAATATACAGCAAAATTGAAAGAATATTCCAGTGTACCCTATATACCCTATTTAGTCATCACCTAAAATTGCCAATTGTTGACATTTTGCCACATTTGCTTTATCTTTCTAAACACACACGCACTCACGCACACACATATTCCTCACCCCCTGGAATCATCTGAAAATAAGTTGGGGACTCTGGACATTTTACCCTTAATACTTTTAGCATGCCTTTCCTAGGTATAAGGACATTTTTCCAAACAATAACAATGACATAGCAAATCTGAAAATTTACATTAACTCATTAATATCACCTCAAACATTTCATGTTCAAGTATTTCCAGTGGTTCCCAAAAAAGTTTTTTTTTTAGCTGATGTAATGTTTTTTGTTCATTTACTTGGTCACTTGTTTGTTTGATCTAGGATCCAGTCAAGATTCATGTATTATTTTAGATGTTGGGTCTCTTTAGTCTCTTTTAATCTAGAACAGGCTTTCATTTTTTGTTTGTTTGTTTAATATGACACTGAATGTTTTAGACAATTCAGACAGTTCTCTTATAGACTGTCTTAACAACCTCCATTTGTCTGATGGCTTTCTCATGGAAATCGGAGGCTTAGATTCAGCTTAAGTATTTGGCAAGCGTAGGATGTAGGATGGTGTACCTTTTATTACGTTACATTGGGAGACAGGTTGTTGCACTATTGGTGATGCCCAGTTTTTTTAACTTAAGGTTAAAGGTGGTGAATACTAAATCTTCCCAGTATAAAGGTATATTTTTCCCTTTATAATTAGTAAATAGCCTGTGGAGTGATACTATGAGACCAGTGAATATCCTTTTTCTCAACAACCATTCACTTTCTGGTTTTAGGATTTACTGAGAATCCTTGCCTGAATTAATGTTTAGATTAGATTATATTGGTGCTTTCAAAATGATAATTTTTAGATTGCTTTATTCCTTCTAGCACCCTGCCTGACACTTGGCAGATGCTTAGCACACTTTTAAAAATGTTCTCTTTCCATTAGATATTGAGCTGCCTTGCATGACCTTCCAATTTTCATTCGTTTTCCATTTGCATATCTTCTTGTACTTTTTAAAGAGATTTTTCGGGGCACCTGGGTGGCTCAGTCGTTAAGCGTCTGCCTTCGGCTCAGGTCATGATCCCAGGGTCCTGGGATTGAGCCCCGCATCGGGCTCCGTGCTCCGCGGGAAACCTGCTTCTCCCTCTCCCACTCCCCCTGCTTGTGTTCCCTTTCTCACTTTCTCTCTGTCAAATAAATAAATAAAATATTTTAAAAAAAGAGATTTTTCACTTATATTTTAATCTTTGTAATTATTTGTTTTTATTCCCACTTTATATTTTCATTTCCTAAGATTCTTTCTTTATCTCATTCCTTTTACGTCATCCTAGTTTTCTACCATGTAAAAAAATAACTTCTCATGTCCTTCTTAGGATATTAATAGTGGTTTCTGAAATTTTTCTTGTTTTCTTATGTAGTTTCTCTTCTAAGTTCTTTGGGGTTTGTTTATTTAATCTTTTCTTACATGTAAATTTTCCTTAACTATGTGATGGTATTTGCCTCTCCGGAGTTTAGAGCAGACACTATGAACCTGACTTAACTTTTTGTATGCCAACTGGTAAATTTCTGTAGGTACATAGTGCCCCCATTTTTAAAGCCTTTCTGGGGATTCTGCAGCATAAATCATCCTCCTCTGGGTTTTCTTTACTTTTTGAGTTAGGTTTCATCATTCTTTGGTTTGTTAAGTTAGTCATCATTTATTTTTTGAACTTAAAAAGTTTTGTTGCTTCTACCTCCACTTTAATTCTCTTTGCCTGAGCATTTGGTCCTTTTTAAAAAGTCCATTTCAGGGTACCTGGGTGGCTCAGTGGTTAAGCGTCTGCCTTCAGCTCAGGTCATGATCCCAGGGTCCTGGGATCCAGTCCCACGTTGGGCTCCCTGCTCAGCAGGAAGCCTGCTTCTCCCTCTCCCACTCGCCCTGCTTGTGTTCCCTCTCTCGCTGTCTCTCTCTCTCTGTTGAAGAATAAATAAAATCTTTAAAAAACAAAAAATCCGGGGTGCCTGGGTGGCTCAGTTGGTTGAGTGACTGCCTTTGGCTCAGGTCATGATCCTGGAGTCCCGGGATCGAGTCCCACATTGGGCTCCCTGCTCAGCGGGGAGTCTGCTTCTCCCTCTGACCCTTCCCCCCTCATGCTCTCTCTCTGTCTCATTCTCTCTCTCAAATAAATAAATAAAATCTTAAAATCAAATAAAAAATAAAAAATCCATTTCATTAGTTTTAGTGAAGCTTTTAAAAGGGCAGGAAAAACTGCATGTGATCCACTTGTCCTCTTTGAGAGAAAGTATTCTCTTTCTAGAGAGATCTTGTTTTTACATGTTTATTTTTAAGGATAATGAGTTTTGAAACTAATTTATTATATTAGGCATTCATTAAATGTATCTTGATCCTTTCGCATGTGCCAGAATTCAAGTCAATTAAAGTAACAGGCCTTGATTATCCTTCCTTCCTGAAGGCTGGCTCTACTGTAGAAGACAGACATTAAGCAAACATTCAAATATGAAGTTTGCAATTGTAGGAGACAAATGTGTAATCAACCCTTACCAAAACAGAATACAAAAAATGGAAGGAAAAAAAGGGGGAAAAGTGCTTTGAGAGGTAATGGTGGGATGTGCATAATTAAGACTGAGTATTCAGAAAAGATCTTTATTAGGATATGCCATGTAGCAGAGACCTGAACAATGTCCAGGAACTGGTAAGGCCAAGAGTATAGACAAATATGTAGGGTAGATGAAATCATTTTGTGTATGTGTGTGGGGGGGAAGTATTATAGTTTAGTGCATTTAAAAAACTGAGAAGACCGGTGTAGCTATAACTTATTGTTGAGGGGAGAGAAGTATCAGGTTGAAGAGGCAGGCAGGAGGCAGATTACTGAGGAATTGTTAAGACCAAGTTAAGGAATACAGATCTTATCCTAAGGACAATGGGGAATCACTGAAGCATTTTTAACAGAACACTGCCAGGCTGAATATCACTCTGGCTGCTAAGGGTGTAAAACTGGAAGGGCAGTCAACTAAATAAAATGCTGCTTTTGTGCCCAAATAAAAGACAATTTTGGCCTGGATCATCTGTTGACAGTGGAGATGGAAAGAACAATTTCAGGACATATTTAGGCCTACCCCAAACAATCTTGCTGTGTAAGTGTTATAAGAGGAGAATGGAGCTCAGATGTTTTTACCTTTGGGGTTTGATATATTTGCTCAAGGACTTAATTGATATTTTTAAATCCATTCTTTTTCCTAGTCTCTTTTCTGGCATGTAGGTCTTCCAAAAATAATAGCTACTAAACACTGTGGCAGTTACTTTATACAACTACATAAATATATTTTGTGTGATTTCAGAATCATTCAATAATCACTGGAGCTGGGGTTCAGAATACTTATCTGTTTGCGTCCTTGCAATCTGCCAGTAGTATCACCTCTATCTGCTCTTCCCTTCTCTCAGACTTTAAAACTAGATTCTCAATTACAGTAGCTTTTGCTGAGTCCCCTTTTTTGTTCTCCCAAGCTTAGCCTCATAGACTTCCTTGGCAAATGTGGATTTTATGAAATGGCATAAATAAGCCACATTCTAACCACCGTAGATTCTTCCTTCTGCAGTGCTCATTCGTCACATTAATCTTTCATCAGGATATTGCTATATCTGGAGTAACATTCTCTTCTATTTCCTTCAGATTATATGCAATTTATGTTTGTTACTTGATTGATTATCCTAGATTTTTCCTTCTAGTTGTAGTTTCTTAATGCTCCAAACAACCCTAAGAAATGGGTTAAATGGTAATTACCCTCATTTTACAAAATGTATATGACACTAGATTTATTCTCTAACAAAATTGGGGTAGAGCCTAGATGTCTTTATATTTATCAAGGTCCCCGTGTTTGAAGGGGATTTTTATTTAAATTACTATTTAGGAACAACTGACTAATCTGTTTTCCTAAATATCTCCTTCACCTTCCAGTGTGACTTCTTTTTACTTTGCTTTTCAACTGATCAAATTGCCCAATCATATTTAAGAACTGTATAAGCTATTCACTTTTTATGAAAATTAGTTTCAGTTAAGTCTTTTCATTTCTATTAAAGTTTTTTTCTCCCAGAACACAAAAAAAGTGAATGTTTGCTTTTATATTTTCTTTCAGACTGTGAATCAAGGTTGAGACCAAGAAATTATTTCTGAAAAAGGATATTTATGGAATAGAATCATCCTGATGAGAGATAATGGAAAGACTTATAAAAAACAGCATTGAGTGTTCAAGTTTCAGAGGTGATTGGGAATGTAAAAGCCAGTTTGAGAGAAAACAGGAATCTCAGGAAGGACATTTCAGTCAAATGATATTTACTTCTGAAGACATGCCCACTTTCAATACCCAGCATCAGAGAATACATACTGATGAGAAACTCCTTGAATGTAAGGAATGTGGGAAGGATTTTAGTTTTGTATCGGTCCTTATTCGACATCAGCGAATTCATACTGGTGAGAAACCTTATGAATGTAAAGAATGTGGCAAGGCCTTTGGTAGTGGTGCAAACCTTGCTTACCATCAAAGAATTCATACTGGTGAGAAGCCTTATGAATGTAGTGAATGTGGAAAGGCCTTTGGTAGTGGCTCAAACCTTACTCATCATCAGAGAATTCATACTGGTGAGAAACCATATGAATGTAAAGAATGCGGGAAAGCCTTTAGTTTTGGATCAGGCCTTATTCGACATCAGATAATTCACAGTGGTGAAAAGCCTTATGAGTGTAAGGAATGTGGGAAGTCCTTTAGTTTTGAATCAGCCCTTACTCGGCATCACAGAATTCACACAGGTGAGAAACCTTATGAATGTAAGGATTGTGGGAAGGCTTTTGGCAGTGGTTCAAACCTTACTCAACATCGAAGGATTCATACTGGTGAGAAACCTTATGAATGTAAAGCATGTGGAATGGCCTTTAGTAGTGGTTCGGCCCTTACTCGGCATCAGAGAATTCATACTGGTGAAAAACCATATATATGTAATGAATGTGGGAAGGCTTTTAGTTTTGGATCAGCCCTTACTCGACATCAAAGAATTCACACTGGTGAGAAACCTTATATATGTAAGGAATGTGGGAAGGCTTTTAATAGTGGCTCAGATCTCACTCAACATCAGAGAATTCACACTGGTGAGAAACCCTATGAGTGTAAGGATTGTGAGAAGGCCTTTAGAAGTGGTTCAAAACTTATTCAGCATCAAAGAATGCACACTGGTGAGAAACCCTATGAGTGTAAGGAATGTGGGAAGGCCTTTAGTAGTTGTTCAGACCTTACTCAACATCAGAGAATTCATACTGGTGAGAAACCTTACGAATGTAAAGAATGTGGCAAGGCCTTTGGTAGTGGCTCAAAACTTATCCAACACCAGCTAATTCACACTGGTGAAAAACCGTATGAATGTAAAGAATGTGGAAAGTCCTTCAGTAGTGGTTCAGCTCTTAACCGGCACCAGAGAATACACAGTGGTGAAAAACCCTATGAATGTAAGGAATGTGGGAAGAATTTTGGTACTGGCTCAAACCTTACTCAACATCAGAAAATTCATACTGGTGAGAAACTTTATGAATGTAAGGAATGTGGAAAGGCTTTTGGGAGGGGTTCAGAGATTCAGCAACATAAAAAAAGTCATACTGCTGAGTAGCTCTGTGAATTGGAAATTTATGTTAGAATTATGTGGTTAAGGAAGGACACAGGACACATAAGAAAACTCATATTAGGGAGTGTCACTACAAATGTAACTAAGGTACAAATGCCTTACTTGTGCTTTACCACTTCATCTGAGAGAATTTATACAGGAAAAGAAAAACCAATTTGAAGAACTCTATCTATATTCATTCTTTCATTATTTTTGGAAAATTCATACTTGTGAATATTAAAAATTAAAAAAACTGCTTATTGTATTTTGCCTTTATTTTAAACATCAAAAAATTCATTTGGGGGCTAACCCTAATGCTTTTGCTTACTGATCCATCTCAAAATTATTTTAAATTATTTATTGAGGGTCTAAATTTGTCCCTCCCTGTTTCTCATTTCAATACCATTTATTTAATAATCTTATCTATTTTTGTATTTTTTATTGCCTGTTTGATGGTAAGTTATATTTTTATACATACGAAGCATGGATATCAGGTCAGTCTTTGTTTTCTAAATTTGCATATCTGTGTTCCATTTTGTTTGTGTTGTTACTGTTACTTCTAAATATCCTTTAATATCTTGTGGATCTATATCTTTTGTTTTGGAATATTGTTTTACTTTACTTTTATAAAGTCTACACTCTTTTTGCCAAACAGTTCTTCTCTATATTAATGTAGATATGAACAAAAATAGTTATCTGTAATCATACCAACCGTAGACAATCATTGTTGAACTTTTGTAGCAAACCCTTTAAGACTATGTCATGGTTTTTGAAAGAAAGTGTGATTATGCTATACTATAACCAGCCTTTAATATTCTTTGTAAATATATTGTTCCTCATCTATTGGCTTGAAGGTATTCACCTGTCTTTTTCAAGCCCCTATTTTGTCAAATATGGAAAATTTTGCCATTATAAAGAGTTATCTTGATGGCTCCTTTTAAATGTGTCTTTATTTTTTATTGTTCATTTCAGAGAAAATGTATGGGGTCTTTTCTGCTTTTAAAGATTCATACCATAATGTATAAGCTCTGCTTCCCTTGACCAACGTTCATGACCCTAGTTATTTCCCCAATGTTAGCCAACTTACTTATTCTTCCAGATCCTTTTATATGCATATATAATGTGCTTATGGTAATGTGGGCATAATTAACTCACTTCGGAGGCTTGTTATGTGGATTCTACAATTGTGCCTATCACATAATAAAACTTGCTTAGTATTAGCCTTTGTCATTATTATTATCTTTTCAATTTTGTTATGGAAAAACTTTTAACTAGTATCCATGTTTTACTGAACATCAAAGACAATATGATGGAAAAAAAGACATTCATGTAAATGAATATAAGAAAAGTTTGACCAACATCTATTTCTTATGACAAGAGATAATTCATCTTAAAGAAAAATATGTGATGGTAAAGTGTAAGAAGGAAAAATTCATACCAAGGTGAAAATAAAAATTCTTCATAGAAATTTGAATTTTGAGGAATGACATCAGCATCATGACAGCATAAGATGCCTACCCTCATTTGGCCCCTCTGTGGTTGTTGTGGGATCCAACACCATAAGCTAAGGAACCTGAGAGGAGTCTCACCCATATCGAGTAATAAGCTGACAGTCCTTGATACAGGCTGTGAAACCAGCAGGAGTCTGAACCATCCCCAGCCCCTTGTGGCTGCATTAAGGGCAAATCTGGAGAATGCTGATTTGAGCAGACACTCACAAATGAGAGAGCCTTTGTAGAACTCCAGATTTCCTGAGGAGAGAGTCTAGCACTGTGTTGGAGAAAAAGAAAAAAAAAAGGAGGGGGTAAGATGAACTTTACCAGTGCCACCCCTTCCCCAAGGTGGCATACCATGGAGCTGAACTAGCCAGCAATGACTTCTTCTGCAGGGGAAAACAGTGGGTGATTGTCCAGCTTCCCTACCTGTATAGGATGCTGCTAAAGAAACTTGTTTCTCTCCTGCAGTACCCACAGTATTGAGGCAGTACCTGCATGACTGCAGCGAGAGGAAATGAGGATATAAGAATATTGGAATGTATTAAAGAAATACAATTCCTACCAGCTGCATCCAGGTCTCCAGCAGGAAGCCCACCACAAGCCACTGGGAGAACCTTGCACAAGGATCCCCCACTTGGCTTGCAGGCACACCCAGTGCCCCAAACATTAAACCCACAGCTCCCTTAATTCTTCAACTAGCTCTTTGTGTACACTCCCAAGTATGGCAGTAAGGGCCAGTTTTGGCAGACAGAGAGCATGCAGAAAACAGGCCAGAGTCTGTGGTGAGGGAGAAATCACAAACGAGCTATAGTATTATCTTAGGAAAAACAAAAGAGGTTTCCAGCAGCCAGCCTGGTGAGTTGTAAGGTTGAGAGAAGACAAAGAAGCTTAAGATTTCTGCCACAAGGGGGCAAGAAGCAGGGAGCACATGTATTCCTACAAGGACAGAGAAAGCCTCAGTTATAAGCAGGACCAATAAAAAGTATCTCTGACCAGAAGGCATCTAGTAATATTTGGAGGAGGCGACTACTTCAAATGAGAAGACAGCAATGCAAAACTCCAAGAAACATGAGGAATCAATGAAACATGACATTACAAAAAGATCTCAATAATCCTCTAGTAAATGAACTCAAAAGACAGAATTCTGTGATTTACCTGATAATTCAAATTAGCTGTTTTAAAGAAACTCAATGAGCTACAATAAAACATAGAACTCAATAAGCAGGAAAGCAATACATGAGTAAAATGAGAAATTCAACAAAGAGAAATCATAAAAACAAGCCAAACAAATCTGGAGCTGAAGAGTGAATGAAATGTAAAATGCAATAGAGAACATCAACAGGAGAATAGACCAAGCAAATATAAAATCAGAGAGGTAGAGGATGGGGGCTTTGAAATACCCCAGTCAGAGGAGAACAAAGAAAAAAGGAATGAGAGTGAAGAAAGCCTACAAGATGTGTGGGACACCACAAAACAAACAAGAATATATAAAAAATACTGTAATCTCTTAATGAATTCAGAATATAAAAAGTAAAAAATGGTAAAATCAGAAACATAAAAGGGGCAGTAAAAGAGTAGAGCTTTTGTATGTGATTAAAGTTGCTATCCATCAGCTTAAAATGGACTGTTTTATAAGATTTTTTAAAAGATTTATTTATTTTAAAGAGAGGGCAGGGGAAGGGGCAAAGGGAGAGGGAGAGAAAGAATTCTCAAGCAGTCTCCTCACTGAGTCCGGAGGCTGACACAGGGCTTGATCCCAGGACCCCAAGATCATGACCTGAGCCAAAATCAAGAGCCAGCCACCTAACTGACTGAGCCACCCAGGTGCCCTTATAAGATGTTTTACGTAAGTCTCACGATAACCACAAAGCAAAAATCTATTAGATTCACAAAAGATAAGTGAGGGGAGTCAGAGCATATCACCATGGAAAAGAGAGGGGAAAAAAGAACAATGGAACTCCAAAATAGCCAGTGAGTTATTTATAAGATGGCATTAGTAAGTCTACATATTAATAATTTCTCTAAATATAAATGAATTGAATTTACCAATCAAAAGGCATAGAATGGCCAGATGGATAAGATTCAACTATATGCTACCTACCAAAAGTCACTTCAGCTTTAACGTCCTACATAGGCTCAAAGTGAAGAGATGGAAAAAGATATTCCATGGAAGCAGAAAGTGGGATTGGCCTTACAGGGTTGGCCCATACTTATATAAGACAAAATAGACTTTAAGCCAAAAATTATTATGAGACAAAGAAGGTCATTATAGAATGATAAAGAGGTCACTTCATCAAGAAGATATAACGATCATAAATGTTTATGCACCCAATATTGGAACACCTAAATATGTTAAGCAAATACTTACAGATCTGAAGGGAGAAATAGGCAATACAAGAACAGTAGGTGATTTCAATACTTCACTTTAAGTAACAGATGGATCATTCAAACAGAAAATCAATGTAGAAACATTTGACTTGAATCATACATTAGACCAACTGGACCTAACAGAACATTCCACTCAACAACGACAGCAGAATACACATCTTCTCAAGTGCACGTGGAATATTCTCCAGGATAGATCATATGATAGGTCACAAAACAATTCTTAGGAAATTTAGACTGACATCATACCAAGTATCTTTTCCAACCACAATGGTATGAAACTAAAAATCAAAAAACAAGAGAAAGCTGGAAATTTTACAAATATGTGGAAACTAGGCAACACACTCCTGAATAACCAATGGGCCAAGGAAGAAATCAAGAGGAAAAAAAAAATCCCCAAACAAATGAAAATGGAAACTCAACAGACAAATACATAAGTGATGCTCTAAAAGCATTTCTTAGAGGGAAGTTTATAGCAATAAATGCATGTGTAAGGGAAAATGAGAGATTTTAAATAAACAACTTTAAATGTCAAGGAACTAGAAAAAGAAAAACAAACCAAGGCCAAAGTTAGCAGAAGGAAATAAAGATCAGAGCTGAAATAAATGAGATAGAGACTAGTAAACCAATAGAAAAGATTAGCAAAGCTAAAAGCTGGTTTTGAAAAGATGAAATTGACAAAACTTTAGACTAAGAAAAAAAGCAAAAAGGGGCACCTGGGGGGTTCAGATGGTTAAGCGTTTGCCTTTGGCTCAGGTCATGATCTCCAGGTCCTGGGACTGAGCCCCACATCAGGCTCCCTGCTCAGTGGGGAGTCTGCTTCTCTCTCTCCCTCTGCCTCCCCCCCCCCATAATCCTGCCAATTATCAGGTAAATCACTTGTACTCTCTCTCAAATGAATAAATAAAATCTCAATAAATAAATAAATAAAATTATTCTAACAACACATTATATATAAAAAAGAAGAAAAGCAAAAGGATCCAAATAAAATCAGAAATGAAAGAGAAAACATTCCAACTGATATCACAGCAATACAAAAGATCATAAGAGACTACTATGAACACTTGTATGCTAACAAATTGGGTAATCTAGAAGTGGATAAATTCCTAGAAACATATGACCTATCAAGACTGAATTATGAAGAAATAAAAAATCTGGAGAGACCAATTTCCAATGAAGAAAAGCCCAGCACCAGATGGCTTTGCTGTTGAATTTTATCAAACATTTGAAGAATGCCAATTCTCAAACTCTTACAAAAAATTGAAGAGGAGGGAACACTCCCAAGCTCATTTCAAAAGGTTAGCCTTACCCTGATGCCAAAACCAGACAAGGACACAAGAAAAAAATTACAGGTCAATAATCCTGATGAATATAAATGCAAAAATTCTCAAGAAAAATATTAGCTTACTGAATTCAACAGGACATTAAAAGGATCATACACCATGATCAAGTGGGATTTATCCCTGAGATACAAGGATAGTTCAACATATTCACATCAATAAATGTGATATACCACATTAATAGAATGAAGAATAAAAATCATATGATCATCTCAACAGGTGCAGAAAAGCATTTGACAAAATACAACATCCTTTAATGGTAAAAACACTCAACAAATTTGAGTATAGAAGGAACATTCCTCAAACAATAAAAGCCAAATATGACAAACCCAGAGCCACCATCATACTTGACAGTGAAAGGTGGAAAGTTTTCCTTCCAGTTCAGGAATAACACCAGGATGTCTACTCTCACCACTCTGATTCAACATAGTACTGGAATTTCTAGCCAGGGCAATCATATGCGAAAATAAATATAAGGCATCCAGATCGGAAGGGAAGAAGTAGAATTGTCTCTGTTTAGATGATATGATCTTATATAGAGAAAATCCTAAGGACTCCACCTTAAAACTGTTAAGAGCTAAGAAAAAACTAAAGTTGCAGGATATAAAATCAACACAGAAATGAGTTGTGTTTCTATACACTAGGAACAAAATACCTGAAAAAGAAATTTTAAAAAATCTTATTCACAATAGCATCAGAAATAATAAAATATGTAGAAATAATTGTAACCAATGAGGTGAACAATCTGTGTGGTGAAAACTACAAGACTGATTAAAGTAATTGAAGACACAAATAAGAGATATCCCATGTTCGTGAATCAGAAGAATTATTATTGTTAAAATGTCCCTTCCACCCAAAGCCATGTATGGATTCAATGCTATCTCTATCGAAATTCAACTGCTATTTTTCACAGAAATAGAAAAAGAATCCTAAAATTTGTATGGAGCCACAAAAGACCATGAATAGCCCAGGTAATCCTGACTAAGCAGAACAATGCTGAAGGCATCACACTGCCTAATTTCAAACTATATTATAAAGCTATAGTAACTAAGATTGGTTGGTACTGGCATAAAAATGGACATATATTCCAATGGAACAGAATTGAGAACCCAGAAATAAACCCTTGCATATACAGTCAGCTAATATTTGACAAGGGAGCCTAGAATATTCGTTGGGGGGAAAGATAGTTTCTTCATTAAATAGTGTTGGGAAAACTGGATATTCACATGGGAAAAAATGAAATTGGACCCATATCTGTACCACTCACAAAAATTAACTCAAAATGGATTAAAGACTTAAACATAAGAACTAGAATCCTAAACCTCCTAGAATAAAACAGGAAAAACCTCTTTGACATTGGTCTTGGCAATGATTATTTGGTTATGACACCAAAAGCACAAACAAAAGCAAAAATAAATATATGGTACTAAATAAGTGAAAGTTTCCTGCACAGCAAAAGAAACAGTCAACAAAATGAAAAGGCAACCTATGGAATGGAAAAAAAATTTGCAAATCATATTTCAAAATAAGTTAATATTCAAAATATAAAACCCAATAAATCTAAAAAATGGGCAGAATCGAGGAGACACTTTCCCAAGGAATACATAAAATAGGTAACAGGTACATGAAAAGATGCTCAACACCACTAATCATCAGGGAAATGCAAATCAAAACCACAATGAGGTATTCTCTCACACCTGTTAGAATGGCTATTATCAAGAAATCCAGATTTAGGGGTGCCTGGGTGGCTCCGTCATTAAGCGTCTGCCTTAGGCTCAGGTCATGATCCCGGGGTCCTGGGATCGAGCCCTGCATCGGGCTCCCTACTCAAGAGGAAGCCTGCTTCACCCTCTCCCACTCCCCCTGCTTGTGTTCCCTCTCTCGCTGTGTCTCTCTCTGTCAAATAAATAAATAAAATCTTAAAAAAAAAAAAAGTCCAGAGTTAACAAGTGTTGGTGAGGATGTAGAGAAAACTAAATCCTTGTGCACTGTTGGTGGGAATGTAAATTTGTACAGCTACTATGGAAGAGAGTATAGAGGTTCCTTAAAAAATTAAAAATAAAACTTCCATATGATCCAACAATCCCACTTCTGGGTATATCAAAGGAAATGAAAACAGATATCAATGAGATACCTATACTTCCATATTCTTTTTTTTAATGCTATATTTCTTTTCTGTTTCAAGTTTTTATTTAAATCCTAAGTTAGTTAACATATAGTCTAACATTAGTTTCAGGAGTAGAATTTAGTGATTCATCACTTACATGTAACATGCAGTGCTCATCACAATAAGTGCCTTCCTTAATACCCATCACCCATTTAGCCCATTTCCCTGCCCACCTCCCCTCTAGCAACCCTCAGTTTGTTCTCTATACTTAAAGAGTCTACTTTATGGGGGTGCCTGGGTGGCTCAGTCCTTAAGCATCTGCCTTCAGCTCAGGTCATGGTCCCAGGGTCCTGGAATGGAGTCTCACATTGGGCTCCCTGCTCCGCGGGAAGCCTCCTTCTCCCTCCCCCACTCCCCCTGCTCGTGTTCCCTCTCTCTGTCTCTCTCTGTCAAATAAATAAATAAAATCTTAAAAGAAAAAGAGTCTACTTTATGGTTTGCCTCTCTCTTTTTTTCTTTCCCCTCTGTTCATCTGTTTGGTTTCTTAAATTCCACATATGTACACTTCCATATCCTTGCAGCATTATTTACAATAGCCAAGATATGGAAACAACCTGAGTCAGTCAATGAATGAATGGATAAAGAAGAAGTGGTATATATACAGTAGAGTATCATTCATCCATGAGAAAGAAGGAAATCTTGCTATTTGTGACAACTTGGATCAACTCAGGGCATTATGCTAAGTGAAATAAGCCAGAGAAAGAAAAATACTATAGAATATCACTCATATGTGGAATCTGAAATAGGTCAACTCATAGAAACAGTATAGTGGTTGTTATCAGAGTGGTGGGGGATATGGGGAGATTTTGGTCAAAGGGTACACACTTTCTGTTATAAGATGAATAAGTTCTAGGGATCTAATGTACAGCTTGGCGACTAAATACTGTATTGTATACTTGAAAGATGCTAAGTGAGGAGATAGTAAATTTCTCACTGCAAAAAAGAAATGGTAATTATGTTACATAATGGAGGTGTTAGCTAACCCTGATGCTAATCATTTTGCAATATATGTGTATCATATCAACATGTTGTACACCTTAAACAGTATTATAGTCAATTATATTAATAAAATTGGAATTAAGTTCAGCGACTGCCTTCGGCTCAGGTCATGATCCTGGAGTCCTGGGATTGAGTCCCGCATCGGGCTCCCTGCTCAGCGGGAGTCTGCTTCTCCCTCTGACCCTCCTCCCTCTCATGTGCTCTCTCTCTCTCATTCTCCCTCTCTCAAATAAATAAAATAAAATAGTCTTTTAAAAAAATAAAAAAATTGGAATTAAGTTTAAAAATTTACAATCTATACAAAAATAAAATCACATATCTTGAATTAGTAGGGAGAAATTATATTTTATGTATATGTGTATGGCCTTTATTCTGTTGAGGTATTTCTTCACTATACCCCCCTCATTAAGAATTTTTATCATAATTGAATTCTGTCAGATGCTTTTTCTGCACCTCTTGGGATGATTATATGATTTTTATCCTTTCTTTTTTTTTAAAGATTTTATTTATTTATTTGAGAGAGAGAATGAGATAGAGAGAGAGCATGAAAGGGGGGAGGGTCCGAGGGAGAAGCAGACTCCCTGCTGAGCAGGGAGTCCGATGCGGGACTCCATCCCAGGACTCCAGGATCATGACCTGAGCCGAAGGCAGTCGCTTAACCAACTGAGCCACTCAGGCACCCTATCCTTTATTTTCTTAAGATGCTGTTTCTCATTGATTTTTGGATGTTGAGCTATTCTTGTATCTATGGAGTAAATCCCACTTGATAATATTTGTGAGTTTTCCAGTTTTCTTCTTGTAATTGATTTCTAGTTTCATAACATTGTGGTCAGAAAAGATGCTTGATATGATTTCAGTCTTCTTAAATTTATTAAGACTTGTATTGTGGCCTACCATATGATCTAGGGAATGTTTCATGTGTGCTTGAGAAGAATGTGCATTCTGTTTCTTTTGAATGGAATGTTTTGTATGTCTGTTAAGTCCATCTGGTTTATGTTTAAATCTTTAATCCTTTTTCAGTTGATTTTTTGTATATGGTGTAAAACAAAGGTCCAGTTTCATTGTTTTGCATATGGATATCCAATTTTTCCAACACCACTTATTGAAGGAGACTATCCTTTCCACATGTTATATTTGTGGTGCCCTCATCAGAGATTACTTGACCGTATATTTGAGGGTGTATTTCTGGGCTATTCTTTTCCATTGGTTTATATACATGTTTTTGTGCCAGTACCATACTGTTTTGATTACTGTAACTTTGTAATGTGTTGTGAAGTTAGGGAGCTTAATATCTCCTGCTTTGTTGTTCTTGCTCAAAAATGCTTTCAGTATTCAGTGTTTTTTTGTGGCTCCAAATGAATTTTATAATTGTTTTTTTTTCTATTTTTGTAAAAAATGCCATTGGTATTTTGATAGAGATTGTACTGGCTGTAATTTCCATGCATTTATAAATTTTCCCATTTTCTTTCTATTACTGATATATGGTTTTATTCCATTGTAATAGGGAAAGATGCTTGGAGTAATTTCCAACCTTCTTAAATTTATTAAGACTTGTTTTATGACTGCATGTGATGTACCCTGAATAATGTTGCATACATGCTTAAGAAGAATGAATAATCTGCTGATGTTGGGTGGCATGCTCTGTATATGTGTGTTAGATTCATTTAGTCTATTTTGTTGTTCAGTTATGCGTTTTTTTATTGGCTTTCTGTCTGAATGATCTATCCATTAATGACAGTGGGATGTTGAAGCCTCCAATGATTATTATATTGCTATTTTTCCCTATAGATCTGTCAATATTAGTTTTATATGTTTAGATGCTTTGATATTAGGTGCATATATATTTATAATTATTATATATTCTTGTTGTATTGTCCCTTTTATCATATTGTGATATGTCTCTTTTACCTATTGTGAACATTTGTGTCTTAGTCTATTTTGTTGATGTAAGTATAGCCTCCCTTGCTTTCTTTTGTTACCCGTGCATGAAATATCTTTCTTCACCCCACACTTCAGCCAATGTGTGTCCTTAATTCTGAGTGAGTCTTTTAGAGACAGCATTTATTTGGGTCTTGTTTTTCTTTTTCTTTTTTTCAGTCCTATGTTTTTTCAGCCACTCTATGTCTTTTGGTTGGGAAGTTTAGTCCATTTACATTTAAAGTAATATTATTTTTAAATTATTTTATTATTATTATCATTGAACACTACATCAAAACTAATACTATATGCTGGCTAACTGAACATAATATTTAAAGTAATTATTAATAGGTAAGGACTTCTTTTAATTTTGTTAATGTTTTGTCTGTTTTGTAGTTCTCTTGTTCCTCTCTTGTTTTCTTCATTGTAGTTTGATGATTTTTTGTACTGATATGCTATGATTCTTTTCTCTCTAAGTTTTGTTTATCTACTATAAGTTTTTCCTCTGTGGTTACCATGAGGCTTAAATCAAATAATTTATAGTTATAACAGTTATTTTAAGCTACTAACAACTTAACTTCAATTACATACATAAACTCTACACTTTATTTCTCTCCATACACACTTTATGTAATTGATGTTAGATTTTGCTTTTTTTTATATTGTATTTCCATTAGCAAATTTATGTGGTTATGGTTATTCTAATACTTATGATATCTTTTAACTATTTTACTGGTGTTAAAATATACATGGCACCATTACAGTATTGCAATATTTTGTCTTTGTCTTTTCCAGTGAGATTTACATTTTCATATGCTTTTTAAAATTAGTTTCAGAGGTAGAATTTTGTGATTCATCAGTTGCATATAATACCCAGTGCTCCTTACATCAAGTGCCCTCCTTAATGGCCATCACCCAATTATACCTTGCCCCCCCACACAATCCCCTCCCTCAGCAACCCTCAGGTTGTTTCCTAGAGTCCAGCATCTCTTATGGTTTGCCTCCCTCTCAATTTTCATCTTATTTTATTTTTCCCTCCCTTCCTCCTATGTTTATCCGTTTTGTTTCTTAAATTCCACGTATGAGTGAAATCATATGGTATTTGTCTTTCTCTGACTGACTTATTTTGCTTAGCATTATACCCTCTAGTTCCATGCATGTCATTGCAAGTGGCAAGATTTTCATTTTTTTGATGGCTGCATAATATTCCAATGTGTAATATATACACATCACATCTTCTTTATCCATTCATCTGTTGATGGACATCTGGGCTCTTTCCATAGTTTGGGTGTTGTGGACATTGCTGCTATAAATATTGGGGTCCCTGTGCCCCTTTGAATCATTATGTTTGTATCATGTTGCTTTTTTTTTTTTTTTTTTGGCAGGACAAGCAGGTTTTATTCCAAGTGCTGGAGAGTGGTAGTCCCCTGCTCCTATCATGTTGCTTTTTAATATCATTTCATAAAACTATAAAACTTCCTTTAGCATTTCTTGTAAGACAGGTCTTATGATGACAAAATTTGTGTTGTTATTTCTTGGGCACATGGCTTCTTCATAGATTCACACCCACCTATTGCTGCTGGTGGTGTGTGTGTGTGTGTGTGTGTGTGTGTGTGTAGTGTGTGTGTTTAAGACTATTTTTTTAGAGCAGTCTTAGGTTCACAGCAAAATTGAAAAGAAGGTACAGATGTTTCCTATATATTCTCCTGCCATATGTGCATAGCTGCCCCTATTATCAACATCCCTCACCAGAGTAGAACATCCGTTATAATAGTGAGCCTACAATGACATATCACTATCACCCCAAAGTCCACAGTTTCTATGAGGGTTAGCTCTTGGTGTTGTACATTCTGTGGTTTAGGACAAATATATACTGACACATATCCATTGTTATAGCATCCTATGCAGTATTTTCACTGCCCTAAAAAATCTGTGTTCTGCCTATTCATCTCTCTCCATTGCCACAACTCCTGGTAATCAGTGATATTTTTACTGTCTATAGTTTTTGCCTTTTCTAGAATGTTATATAATTAGAATTATACAGAATAAAGTCTTTTCATTTTGGCTAAGTCTTTCACTTAGTAATTTGCACTTAGAGTTCCTAATGTCTGTTCTCTCTTGATAGTTCATTCCTTTTTAGTAACTGAATAATATTATATTGTCTCAATGTACTATAATTTATTTACCCATTCATCTACTGAAGGACATCTTGGTTGTTTCCAAGTTTTGGCAGTTGTGAATAAAGCTGCTATAAACATCCATTTGCAGGTTTTTTCTATGGACATAAATTTTCAACTCCTTTGGGTAAAGACCTAGGAGCCCCCAATTTCTTTCTTTCTTCTTTCTTTCTTCTTTTTTTCTTTCTTTCTTTCTTTTTCTTCTTTCTTTCTTTCTTTCTTTCTTTCTTTCTTTCTTTTCTTTCTTTCTTTCTTTCTTCTTTCTTTCTTTCCGTCCTTTCTTCCTTCCTTCCTTCCTTTTTCCTTCCTTCCTTCCTTCCTTCCTTCCTTCCTTCCTTCCTCCTTCCTTTCTTTCTTTCTTTCTTTCTTTCTTTTTTCTTTTCTCTTTCTTTCTTTCTTTCTTTCTTTCTTTCTTTCTTCCTTCCTTCCTTCCTTCCTTCCTCCTTCCTTCCTTCCTTCTTCTTTTCTTCTTTCTTCTTTCTTTCTTCCTTTTTCTTCTTTTTTTTTTTTTTTTTTTTCTTTTTTTTTTAAGATTTTATTTATTTATTTGACACAGAGAGAGAGAGCACAAGCAGGCAGAGCGGCAGGCAGAGGGAGAGGGACAAGCAGGCTCTTCGCTGAGCAGCGAGCCCGATGTGGGGCTCAATCCCAGGACTCTGGGATCATGACCTGAGCTGAAGGCAGCCACTTAACTGACTGAGCCACCCAGGCACCCCCAAGAGCCCAATTTCTTGATCATATATTAAAAGTATGTTTGATTTTATAAGAAACCACTGAAGTGTGTGAACCATTTTGCATTTCCATTAGTAATGAATGAAAGTTCCTGTCACTTTCCATCTTCACCAGCATTTGGTGTTGTCAGTGTTCAAGATTTTGTCCATTGTAATAAATAAGTATCTCATTGTTATATTAATTTGCATTTCCCTGTTGACTTATGATGTGGAGCATTATTTCATGGCTTATTTTCTATCTGCCTATCTTCTTTGATGAGATTTCTATTAAGGTTTGGCCCACATTTTCAAATGTGGTTGTTTATTTTCCTATTGAGTTTAGTGTTTTAAAAAATATTTTGTACGATAGTCTTTTATTTTTTTATTTATTTATTTTTGTTATTTATGTTAGTCACCATACAATACATCATTCGTTTTTGATGTGGTGATCCATAATCCATTTTTTTCATATAACACCCAGTGCTCCATGCAGGACGTGCCCTCCTTAATACCCATCACCGGGCTAACCCATCCCCCCTCCCCCCTCCCCTCCAAAGCCCTGTTTGTTTCTCAGAGTCCATAGTCTCTCATGGTTCATCTCTCCCTCCAAGCCCCCCACCCCGCTCATTTTCCCCTTCCTTCTCCTAATGTCCTCCACGCTATTCCTTATGTTCCACAAATAAGTGAAACCATATGATAATTGACTTTCTCTGCTTGACTTATTTCACTTAGCATAATCTCCTCCAGTCCCATCCATGTTGATGTAAAAGTTGGGTATTCATCCTTTCTGATGGCTGAGTAATATTCCACTGTATATGTGGACCACATCTTCTTTATCCATTCGTCTGTTGAAGGGCATCTCGGCTCTTTCCACAGTTTGGCTATTGTGGACATTGCTGCTATGAACATTGGGGTGCGTGTGGCCCTTCTTTTCACTACATCTGTGTCTTTGGGGTAAATACCCAGGAGTGCAATTGCTGGGTCATAGGGTAGCTCTATTTTTAAATTTTTGAGGAACCTCCACACTGTTTTCCAAAGTGGCTGTACCAACTTGCATTCCCACCAACAGTGTAAGAGGGTTCCTCTTTGTCCACAACCTCTCCAACATTTGTTGTTTCTTTCCCTGTCCATTTTTGCCATTCTAACTGGTGTAAGGTGGTATCTCAATGTGGTTTTGATTTGAATTTCCCTGATGGCTAATGATGATGAACATTTTTTCATGTGTCTGTTAGCCATTTGTATGTCTTCTTCAGAGAAGTGTCTTTTCATATCTTCTGCCCACTTTTGACTTGATTATTTGTTTTTTGGGTGTTGAGTTTGAGAAGTTCTTTATAGATCTTGGATACCAGCCCTTTATCTCTAGTGTCATTTGCAAATATATTCTCCCATTCTGTGGGTTGCCTCTTTGTTTTGTTGACTGTTTCCTTTACTGTGCAGAAGGTTTTTATCTTGCTGAAGTCCCCAAAGTGCATTTTTGCTTTTGTTTCACTAGCTTTTGGAGATGTATCTTGAAAGAAGTTGCTGTGGGTGATGTCAAAGAGGTTACTGCCTATGTTCTCCTCTAGGATTTTGATGGATTCCTGCCTCACATTGAGGTCTTTCATCCACTTTGAGTTTATCTTTGTGAATGGTGTTAGAGAATGGTCGAGTTTCATTCTTCTGCATGTGGCTGTCCAATTTTCCCAGCACCATTTATTGAAGAGACTGTCTTTTTTCCATTGCATGTTTTTTCCTGCTTTGTCAAAGATTATTTGACCATAGAGTTGAGGGTCCATATCCAGGTTCTCTATTCTGTTCCATTGATCTATATGTCTGTTTTTGTACCAGTACCATGCTGTCTTGGTGATCACAGCTTTGTAATATAGCTTGAAATCGGGCAATGTGATGCCCCCAGCTTTGTTTTTCTTTTTCAACATTTCCTTGGCGATTCGGGGTCTCTTCTGATTCCATACAAATTTTAGGATTGTTTGTTCCAGCACTTTGAAAAATGTCATTGGAATTTTGATCAGGATGGCATTGAAGGTATAGTTTGCTCTGGGTAGCATAGACATTTTAACAATGTTTATTCTTCTGATCCATGAGCATGGAATATTTTCCCATCTTTTTGTGTCTTCTTCAATTTCTTTCATGAGTGTTCTGTAGTTCCTAGAATATAGATCCTTTACCTCTTTGGTTAGGTTTATTCCGAGGTATCTTATGGTTTTTGGTGCTATTGTAAATGGAATCGTTTCTCTAATTTCTCTTCCTACAGTTGTGTTGTTAGTGTATAAGAAAGCAACTGATTTCTGTGCATTGATTTTGTATCCTGCCACATTATTGAATTGCTGTATGAGTTCTAGTAATTTGGGGGTGGAGTATTTTGGGTTTTCCACATAAAGTATCATGTCATTTGCGAAAAGAGAGAGTTTGACTTCTTCTTTGCCAATTTGAATACCTTTTATTTCTTTTTGTTGTCTGATTGCTGTTGCTAGGACTTCTAGTACTATGTTGAACAATAGTGGTGAGAGTGGGCATCCTTGACGTGTTCCTGATCTTAAGGGAAAGGCTCTCAGCTTTTCCCCATTAAGGATGATATTCACTCTGGGTTTTTCATAGATGGATTTTATGAACTTGAGGAATGTCCCCTCTATCCCTATACTCTGAAGAGTTTTAATCAGGAAAGGATGTTGTATTTTGCCAAATGCTTTTTCTGCATCAATTGAGAGGACCATATGGTTCTTCTCCCTCCTCTTATTAATGTGTTCTATCACATTGATTGATTTGCGAATGTTGAACCACCCTTGCATCCTGGGGATAAATCCCACTTGGTCATGGTGGATGATCCTTTTAATGTATTGTTGGATCCTATTAGCTAGGATTTGTTGAGGATTTTGAATCCATATTCATCAGGGATATTGGTCTGAAATTCTCCTTTTTGTTGGGGTTTTTGCCTGGTTTGGGGATTAAGGTAATGCTGTCCTCATAGAATGAGTTTGGAAGTTTTCCTTCTGTTTCTATTTTTTGAAATAGCTTCAGTAGAATAGGTGTTATTTCTTCTTTGAATGTTTGGTAGAATTCCCCAGGGAATCCATCGGGCCCTGGACTCTTGTTTTTTGGGAGGTTTTTGATCACTGCTTCAATCTCATTACTGGTTATTGGCCTATTTAGGTTGTCAATTTCTTCCTGTTTCAGTCTTGGCAGCTCATAGCATTCCAGGAAGGCCTCCACTGCATCCAGATTGCTCAGTTTATTGGCATATAGTTGTGGATAATAATTTCTAATAATTGTTTCTATTTCCTTGGTGTTAGTCGTGATCTCTCCCCTTTCATTCATAATTTTATTAATTTGGGTCCTTTCTCTTTTCTTTTGGATAAGTCTGGCCAGTGGTTTATCGATCTTATCAATTCTTTCAAAGAACCAACTTCTAGTTTCATTGTTCTGATCTACTGTGTTTCTGGTTTCTAATTCATTGATTTCTGCTCTAATTTTAATTATTTCTCTTCTAATGCGTGGCTTAGGCATCATTTGTTGCTTTTTCTCTAGTTCTTTAAGGTATAGAGTTAGTTGGTGAATTCGGGATTTTTCTATTTTTTTGAGTGAGGCTTGGATGGCTATATATTTCCCCCTTAGGACTGTCTTTGCAGTATCCCATAGGTTTTGGACCAATGTGTTTTCGTTCTCATTGATTTCCATGAATTGTTTAAGTTCTTCTTTGATTTCCTGGTGGACCCAAACATTCTTGAGCAGAGTGGTCTTTAGCTTCCAAGTGTTTGAATTTCTGCCAAATTTTTTCTTGTGATTGAGTTCCAGTTTTAAAGCATTGTGGTCTGAGAATATGCAGGGAATAATCTCAATCTTTTGTTATCGGTTGAGACCTGATTTGTGACCCGGTATGTGGTCTATTCTGGAGAAAGTTCCATGTGTGCTCGAGAAGAATGAGTATTCTGTTGTTTTAGGGTGGAATGTTCTGTAAATATCTTTGAGGTCCATCTGGTCCAGTGTATCATTCAAAGGTCTTGTTTCCTTGTTGATTTTCTGCTTAGATGATCTCTCCATTGCTGAGAGTGGAGTATTGAGGTCTCCTACAATTAATGTATTGTTATCAATATGACTCTTTATTTTGGTTAACAGTTGGCTTATGTAGATGGCTGCTCCCATGTTGGGGACATAGATATTTACAATTGTTAGATCTTCTTGTTGGACAGACCTTTGAAGAATGATATAGTGTCCTTCTGTGTCTCTAACTGCAGACTTTAGTTTAAAATCTAACTTGTCTGATATAAGAATTGCTACCCCAGCTTTCTTTTGAGGTCTGCTGGCATGGAAGATGGATCTCCATCCCTTCACTTTCAGTCTGGATGTATCTTTAGGTTCAAAATGAGTCTCTTGTAGGCAGCATATGGATGGGTCCTGTCTTTTTATCCAATCTGCAACCCTCTGCCGTTTTATGGTAGCATTTAGGCCGTTCACGTTGAGAGTGATTATTGAAAGATATGAATTAATTGTCATCATGTTGCCTGTGATGACGTTGCTTTTATAGATTGTCCCTGTAAATTTCTGTTGTATATTACTCTTGGGGTCTTTCTCCTTTTATAGAACCCCCCTTAATATTTCTTGCAGGGCCGGCTTAGTGGTCACATATCCTTTCAGTTTCTGCCGGTCGTGGAAGCTCTGCACCTCTCCATCCATTCTAAATGAAAGCCTTGCTGGATAAAGTATTCTTGGCTGCATGTTCTTCTCAATTAGTACCCTGAATATGTCTTGCCAGGCCTTTCTGGTTTGCCAGGTCTCTGTGGATAGGTCTGACGTTATTCTGATGTTCCTCCCTCTGTATGTAAGGAATCTCTTCCCCCTAACTGCCCTTAAGATGGTTTCCTTGGTTCTAAGATTTGCACGTTTTACTATTACATGCCGGGGTGTTGGCCTGTTTTCTTTGATCTTGGGAGGGGTCCTCTCTGCCTCTAGGACACGAATATTTGTTTCATTCCCCAGATTAGGGAAGTTCTCAGCTACAATTTGCTCAAATACATCTTCTTTTTTTTTTAAATTTTTTTAAAGATTTTATTTATTTATTTGAGAGAGAGAATGAGATAGAGAGCACATGAGGGGGGGAGGGTCAGAGGGAGAAGCAGACTCCCTGCTGAGCAGGGAGCCTGATGCGGGACTCGATCCCGGGACTCCAGGATCATGACCTGAGCCGAAGGCAGTCGCTTAACCAACTGAGCCACCCAGGCGCCCCTCAAATACATCTTCTAGTCCTCTCTCTCTCTCCACTCCCTCCAGGATTCCAATTATTCTGACATTGGAATGCTTCATGGTGTCACTTATTTCTCTGATCCTATTTTCATGGATTCTGAGTTGTTTTTCCTTGGCCTCCTCTTTTCCCTTTTTATCTATTATATTGTCTTCCAGGTCGCTTGTTCGTTCTTCTGCCTCAGTTACCCTAGCTGTTAGATTATCTAGATTGGATTGGATCTGATTGATAGCATTTTTAAGTTCTGCCAATTCAGCTTTCATTTCTGCCCTTAGAGACTCTATGTTGCCATTAATTGATTTCTGCATTCTAGCCATTGTCTTCACAATTGCCAGCCTGAATTCCATCTCCAACATCTTGGTTATATCTGCATCCATTTGTAAATCTGCAGCATAAGTCATAATCTCTGAGTCTTCTATTTTGGGGGTTCCTCCTCCTCGTCATTCTGTTTGATGGGTGTTTGAGGGAATGTATAGAGTCCAAATTATTGACCAGAACCCAAGCAAGATGCACCCGTTTTCTTGGGACCTTAGGGTTGCTGGCCTCTTGTTTTCCCAGCCTGTCTTCTGGGGGAGAGGCCTGCCACACTGTTACTCAGGCAACCCTGTTTGAGCAGAGTTGCCCTGCCCCCCTGTGGCAGGGGATGGGCTCCGCGGGAATCAGTTTTTGGGGCTTTTGTTTTCTGGCGGCTTTCTCTGGCAGCTTTCCGTGTCTCTTCTGCGAGTCAGAGCAGAAGAGACCGTTTCCTCTGCCTTAGAGCAGAAAGACCGCAGTCTGTTCTTCAGTGAGCTCTCCAGGCCACACTGTCTCCGTTTCTGTCCATGCTGCTATAAACTGCAGCGGCCTGGGTTGTGCGCCTCTCCACAGGGCCCCCAGTCCTGCCTCCTAGTCAGGGCACGTCTCCGCCCTTTGTACTTCTAAAACCGCCAGCTGCTTCCAGGTTGCATGTGCATGGGACTTCGCCGCTCCGGTTTCCGCCCCAGGGGCTGCCCTAAACTCCTTTCCCCGCCTCTACCGGTCTGCAAGTCTGTGCTCGGTCCCCTGTGGAGGAGGCTGTCGCTCACCAGCGTTGTAGGATTCCCACGGACAGGCTCCCTCCCGCTGCCATTTATCCTCATATCTGCCTGCGGAATCAGGGCTCCCCACTTCGTAACTTAAAACCAACCGCCTGTGATATTCTGTTTGTAGAGATCCAGATCTTCTTACATCTCAGGCTGGTTTCATGGGTGCTCAGAGTGGTCTGATGGATATCCAACTCAATTCTGGGGACCAGTTGAAATAGGGTCCCCTACTCCTCTGCCATCTTTCCTTCCCCCTTGGACAATAGTCTTTTATCAGATGTATCTTTTGCAAATATTTTCTCCCACTCTGTGGCTTGTGTTCTCATTCTCTTGAAATCATCTTTCAACAGAACAGTTTTTAATTTTAATGGAGTCTGGCTTATCAGTTACTTCTTTCATGGGCCACATCTTTGGTATTGTATCTAGAAAGTCATCACAAAACCCAGAGTCTTCTAGATTTTCTGCTATGTTAACTTCTAGGAGTCTAATAGTTTTACATTTTACATGTAGATCTATTGCCCATTTTTAGTTAATTTTTGTGCAAGATGCTCTATCTAGATTCATTTTTGCATGTGGATGTGTAGTTTTTCTAGCACCATTTGTTTAAAAGTCTGTCTTTGTTCCATTATATTTCCTTTGCCCCTTTCTCAAAGATTGGCAATTATATTTATGTGCAACTGTTTCTGGACTATATTGTTGCATTGATCTTTTTTTATTGAATAAATTTGACATGTAACATTGCCTAAGTTTAAGGTGTACAGTGTATTACTTTCATACATTTTATATTGTAATATGATGGCTAATGTAGCAATATCTATCACATAATTATAGTATAATATCATCTATATTCATTATTCTATGCATTGGATTTCTTTTTTTTAAATATTTTATTTATTTATTTGAGAGAGAGAGAATGAGAAAGAGAGCACATGAGAAGGGGGGAGGGTCAGAGGGAGAAGCAGACTCCCTGCCGAGCTGGGAGCCCCATGGAGGACTCGATCCAGGAACTCCAGGATCATGCCTGAGCCGAAGGCAGTCGCTTAACCAACTGAGCCACACAGGCGCCCTATGCATTAGATTTGTGTGGCTTATTTACTACGGACTGGAAGTTTGTACCCTTAAAACATCCTTGTTCTTATCCACCCCCACCATTCCCTTGTACCCATTTTACTATGTTTTTTACACATTTAGTTTTTTTAGATTCCACATATAAGTGATATCTTACAGTACTTGTCTTTGACTTACCTCACTTAGAATAATGTGCCCAAGTTCCATCAATGTTGTTGCAAATAGAAGGATATCCTGGGGCGCCTGGGTAGCTCAGTCGATTAAGCATCTGCCTCCAGCTCGGGTCATGATCCCCAGGTCCTGGTATCGAGCCCCGTGTCAGGCTCCCTGCTCAGCGGGAGGCCCGCTTCTTCCTCTCCCACTCCCCCTGCTTGTGTTCCCTCTCTTGCTGTCTCTCTCTCTGTCAAATAAATAAAATCTTTAAAAAAAAATAGGATATCCTTTCTCATGACTGAATAATATTCCATTGTGTATATGTACCACATCTTTTCTATCTGTTTATTTACTGAGGGGTATTTGGGTTGGTTCCATATCTTGGCTATTGCAAATAATGCTGCAGTAATCATGGGATTGTGTATATACAGTCAAAATCCTGTTTTCATTTCCTTTGGCTGTATACCCAAAAGTGGAATTGCTGGATCATATAGTAAATCCATATTTAATTTTTTGAGGAACCTCCTTATTGTTTTCCATAGTAGTTGGATCAATTTACACTTCCACCAACAATGTATAAGGGTTTACTTTACAGCGCATTCTCACCAGCCTTGTGATCTATTCTGGAGAATGTTCCATGTGCACTTTAAAAGAATGTGTATTCTGTTTTTTGGGATGGAATGTTCTATATATATCTATTATGTCCATCTGTTCCAATGTACTGTTAAAGACATTGTTTCCTTATTGATTTTCTGTCTGGATGATCTGTCCATTGATGTAAGTGGGGTGTTATAGTTCTTTACTGTTATTGTATTACTATCAATTTCTCTCTTTATGTCCATTAATATTTGCTTTATATATTTAGGTGCTCCAATGTTGGGTGCATATTTAGAATATTATATCCTCTTGTTGGATTGATTCCTTTATCATAACATAATGCCCTTCCATTGTCTCTTGTTACAGTCTTTTATTGAAAGTCTATTTTGTTTAATATAAGTATCGCTACACTGTTGTTGTTGTTTTTTTCCACTTCCATTGAAGTGCAACAGATTTATCGATATTAATTTTCTATCCTGGGACTTTACTGAATTCATTTATCAGTTCTACCAGTTTTTTGGTGGAGTCTTTAGGGTTTTCTATATATAGTATCATGTCATCTTTAAAGAATAAAAGTTTTATTTCTTCCTTAACAATTGGATGATTTTATTTCTTTTTGTTGTCTGATTGCTGTGGCTGGGATTTCCAGTACTATCTTGAATAAAAGTAGCAAGAGTGGACATCCTGATCTTAAAGGAAAAACTCAGTTTTTCCCCATTGAGGATGATGTTATCTGTGAGTTTTTCATATATGGCCTTTATTATGTTGAGGTATGTTCCCTCTAAACTTTCTTTGTGAGGGTTCTTTTTTTTTTATCATAAATGGATGTTGTACTTTGTCAAATGCTTTTTCTACATCTAATGAAATGATCATATAGTATTTATCCTTTCTCTTATTGATGTGTTGATTCACGTTGATTGGTTTGTGAATATTGAACCACCCTTGCATCCTGGGAATAAATCCCTCTTGATCGTGGTAAATGATTTTTTAAATTAATGTATTGTTGGATCAAATTTGCTAGTATTGGCTGAGAATTTTTGCATCTATGTTCATCAGGGATATTGGCCTGTAGTTCTCTTTTTCAGTGGTTTCTTTATCTGGTTTTGGTATCAGGGTAATGCTGGCCTCATAGAATGAATTTGTAAGCTTTCCTTCCTCTTCCATTATTTGGAGTAGTTTGAGAAGAGTAGATTTTAACTCTTCTTTAAATGTTTGGTATAATTCACCTGTGAAGCCATCTGGTCCTAGACTTCTGTTTGTTGGGAGAGTTTTGATTACTGATTCAATTTCTTTGCTGATAATCAGTCTATTCAGATTTTCTATTTATTCCCAATTCAGTTTTGAGAGGTTCCCCTCCCTTTCTCTTCCTTCCTTCCTCCCTCCCTCCCTTCTTTCTTTCTTTCTTTCTCTTTCTTTCTTTCTTTCTTTCTTTCTTTCTTTCTTTCTTTTTCCTTCTTTCTTTCCTTTCTTGGAGGTTATATGTTTCTAAGAATTTATCCATTTCTACTGGTTGCCCAATTTGTTGGTATGTAATTTTTCATAATATTCTCTTATAATCCTTTGTATTTCTGTGGTATTGACTGTTATTTCTCCTCTTTCATTTCTGATTGTTTAAGTTCTCTTTCTGTCTCTCTCTCTGTCTCTGCCTCTCTCTCTCTTCCCCTGGCCCTCCCTCCCTCCCTTTGATGAGCCTGGCTAAAGGTTTTATTGATCTGTTCTACTGGTTTTTTGGTTTCTATTTCATTTATTTCTGCTCTGATCTTTATTACTTCCTTCCTTCTTTGGTTTTGTGTCTTGTTTGTTATTTTTCTACCTCTTTTAGGTGTAAGGTTAGGTTGTTTATTTGATATTTTTCTTGCTTCTTAAGGTAGGCCTGTATTGCTACATACTTCCCTCTTAGGACAATTTTTCCTGCATCCCAAATGTTTTGGACTGTGGTTTTCTTTTTTAATTTGTTTCCATGTATTTTTTATTTCTTCTTTGGTTTTCTGGTTGACCCATTCATTATTTACTGGCATGTGGTTTAACCTCCATGTATTTGTGGTCCTTCCAATTTTTTTCTTGTGGTTGACTTCAAGTTTCATAGCATTGTGGTCAGAAAGTATGCATGGTATGATCAATCTTTTTGTACTTGTTGAGGCCTGATTTGTGACCTAGTATGTGATCTATTCTGGAGAAGCCCCATGTGCACTTGGAAAAAATATGTATGCTGCTGCTTTAGGATGAAATGTTCTGAATATATCTGTTAAGTCCATCTGGTCTAGTATGTCATTCAAAGCCATTGTTTCCTTGTTGATTTTCTGCTTAGATGATCTGTCCATTGCTGTAAGTGTGGTGTTAAAGTCCCCTACTATTATTGTATTATTATCAATGAGTTCCTTTATGTTTGTTATAAATTATATATTTGGGGGCTCCCGTGTTGGTTCATAAATATTTACAATTGTTAGTTCTTCTTGTTGAATTGTCCCCTTTATTATGATATAGTGCCCTTCTTCATCTCTTGTTACAGTCTTTGTTTTATTTTATTTTTTAAAAATATTTATTTTTTTGAGAGAGAGAGAGAATGAGAGAGAGAGCATGAGATGGGGGAGGGTCAGAGGGAGAAGCAGACTCCCTGCTGAGCAGGGAACCTGATGAGGGACTCAATTCTGGGACTCCAGGATCATGACCTGAGCCAAAGGCCCCCCACTTAACCAACTGAACCACCCAGGTGCCCCACAGTCTTTTTTTTTAAAGTCTTTTTGTGGGGCTCCTGGGTGGCTCAGTCAGTTAAGCATCTGTCTTTGGCTCAGGTCATGATCCCTGAGTCCTGGGATCAAGCCCCGCATAGGGCTCCCTGCTCAGTGGGGAGTCTGCTCCTCCCTCTCTTTCTGCCCCTCTTCCTGCTCATGCTCTTTCTCTCCAATAAATAAATAAAATCTTTAAAAAAATAAATAATGTCTTGTTTATCTGATATACATATTGTTACACTGGCTTTCTTTGGACAGCCATTTGCATGATAAATGGTTCTCCATCCCTCATTTTTAATCTGCACATGACTTTAGGTCTAAAGTGAGCCCCTTGGGGGCACCTGGGTGGCTCAGTTGGTTAAGTATCTGACTTTGGCTCAGGTCATGGTCTTGGGGTCCTGGGATCAAGCCCCTTATTGGGCTCCCTGCTCATTGAGAAGTCTGCTTATTTCTCTCCCTCTGCCTACACCCCTCCCTCTGCTTGTGCTCTGTTTCTCTCTCAAATAAATAAAATCTTTAAAAATAAATAAATAAAATGAGTCCCTTGTAGGTGACATATAGATAGGTCTTATTTTTTTTTATCCATCTTGACACCTTATGTCTTTTGATTGGAGCATTTTAGTCCATTTACATTCATAGTAATTATTGATAGATATGTATTTAGTGCCATTTTATTACTTGTTTTGTCATTGTTTCTGGAGATTTTCTCTGTTCCTTTCTTGGTTTTGTCACTTTTGGTCTTTACTTTCCACTCAAAGAGTCCCTGTTAACACTTCTTGCAGGACTGGTTTAGTGGTCATGAACTCCTTTAGTTTTTGTTTGTCTGGAGAACTCCTCCTATTCCGAATGATAGCCTTTCTGGATACAGTATTCTTGGCTGCAGATTTTTCCCATTCAGTATGTTGAATATATCATGCCATTTGCTTCAGCTTGCTAAGTTTCTGTTGAGAGATCTTCAGCTAGCCTTATAGGTCTTCCCTTATAAATTAAGGACTTCTTTTGTCTTGCAGCTTTTAGGATTTTTTCTTTATCACTATATTTTGCACATTTAATTATAACATGTCTGTGTTGGCTTGCTTTTGTTGATTTTGATGTTAGTTCTCTGTGCCTCTTGAATCTAGATGTCTGTTTCCTTCCCCAGATTAGGGAAGTTTTCAGCTTTTTTTCTTCAGATAACTTTTCTGCCCCCTTTTCTCTCTCTTCTTCTTCTGGGACTCCTATAGTACAAATGTGATTACATTTGATGGACTCACTGAGTTCCCCAAGTCTCTTCTCGTGTTGCATAATTCTTCCTTCTCTCTTTTGTTCAGCTTGATTACTTTCCATTACTTTGTCTTCTATATCACTAATTCATTCCTCTGCTTCTCTCAGCCTACTGTTCATTACATCAAGCATGTTTCTAATCTCACTTATTGCACTCTTCATCTGTGATCAATTCCTTTTTAACTCTTTATCTCTGTGGTAAGGGTCTCATTGATGTCTTCTATTCGTTTCTCATGCCTAGCAGTATCCTTATGATTGTTGCTTTAAATTCTCCATCAGGCATATATATATATATATTTTTTTTAGGCATATTATTTATATCTGTTTCATTTACATCCCTTTCCCTGGCCTTATCTTGTTCTTTCATTTGGGATAAATTCCTCTATCTTTGTGCTTTGTCTAGGTCTCTGCCTTCTTGTCCATGTTAGAAAGCCAGTTATGTCTCCTGCTCCTGAAAGTAATGACTTTCTGAAAGAGGTCATGTAGTGCCTAGGGCCTGGTGCTTCAGGGAGGTCTCTGGTGTGTGCTGAGTATGCTCTGCTGTTGTGTTTTGGCCTCTTTATCCTTCAGGCCAGTCATCTGCAGAAGCTCTCCTTGCCTACTGTGAGCAGTGTTTGGCCCCTAGCCTCAATGTAATGAGTTTTATTTATTTATTTTTTAAAGATTTTATTTATTTATTTGAGAGAGATAGAATGAGAGTTAGAGAGCACAAGAGGGAAGAGGGTCAGAGGGAGAAGCAGACTCCCCGCCGAGCAGGGAGCCCGATGTGGGACTCGATCCCGGGACTCCAGGATCATGACCTGAGCCGAAGGCAGTTGCTTAACCAACTGAGCCACCCAGGCGCCCCAATGTAATGAGTTTTAATTAGGTGTGCTCTGGTGTGCTTGTGAAATCAGACCTGACACTACTTCCACCAGAACTGATGTCTTACAGAACTTTCTGGTTGGGAGACGTGTGGTCAGGGGTCTGTGCTGGTCTTCTGGGGGAGGGACCTGCTGCACTAGGACTGAGGCAGACATGACTGAGAAGAGCAATCTCTCCCGAGCACAGGGGGGTAGGACTTGGTGTTTTCAAGTTAGGCAGCCAGTAGTAGAGCTGTGGTGCTTCCCACGGTTGGCTCTGTGTTTATGCTGAGGGGCAGGGGAGGGAAATGGTACTGGCCATTTGTTTACAGAGAGGTGTCTCTGTGAATGCTGTGTCTTATTGATGCACTCTGAGAAGAATGAATAATCTCCCCATTCTGTGCCCCAGGTGTTCTTCAAATCACTGTTTCCATGCTGTCTGTCACTGTGTTGTTTGCCTGCCTTCTCTCCAGGATCAGCATGGTGCCCTCCAGGCTCTATCCCAGCCAAGCCTGTTGACTTTTAAAACTCCAGGCTTTAAGCCCCACTGATTGCAAGAACTCCTGAAATTCAGCCCCTCTTGTTTTCCAAGCCAATGACTTTGGGAAAACTTTCTCCTTATGTGTTCCCTTGTGTGCTCCTCTCTCTCACCCTTCTTTATGATCATGGCTCTCTCCCCTCTGCAGCACCAGTGATCTGTTTCTCCCATGAAGCATGTCTCCACACTTCTACCTTGTTCAATATGGCCTGGTTTCTCCCTTTAGTTGTGGAGTTTGTTCTGTCAGTCTTCAGGTTGATTTCTGGAGTATTTAGGATGATTTGATAGTTATCTACTGTGTTCATGGGACCAGGTGAGCCTAGGACCATCCTACTGTGCCACCATCTTCCTCTGTCTGTGGGTCTGTTGAGAGTTTTATCACGAATGTTAGATTTTGTTGAAAGCTTTCTCTACATCTATTGATATGATCATGTGATTTTTTTTTTTTTTTTTAGTCTGTTCATGTGATGGATCACATTAATTTATTTTCAAAGTCTGAACCAGCCTTTTGTACCTGGGATAAATCCTATTTTGTTATGGTGAATAATTCTTTTTATATATTCTTGGATTCAATTGCTATTATTTTGTGAGGATTTTTACATCTATGTTCATGAGAGATACTGGTCTGCAGTTTTCTTTTTTTGTAATGTCTTGTCTGGTTTTGGTGTTAGGGTAATATTGACCTCAGAATGATTTAGGAAGTAATCCTTCTGCATTTATCTTCTGAAAGACATTATAGAGAATGCGAACAATTTCTTCCTCAATTGTTTGGTAGAATTCACCAGTGAATCCGTTTGGGCCTGGTGCTTTCTGTTTTTGAAGGTTATGAATTATTGACTCAATTTGATTTTTACATTTATACCTATTCAGATTGTCTACTTCATCTTGTATTAGTTTTGGCATATTGTATCTTTCAAAGAATTATTCCATTTCATCTAGTTATCAAATCTGTGGGCATAGTTTATAGTATTATTTTATTATTTTTTAATATTTATGCAATATGTAGTGCTGTCCCCTCTTTCATTTCTGATATTAGTAATTTATGTCTTCTGTTTTTTTTTCTTAGTTAGCCTAGCTAGAGGGCTTATTTATATTATTGATATTTAAAAAATATCTTTTGGTTTTGTTGATTTTCTATATTGATTCCCTGTTTTCAATTTCATTGAGTTCTGCTCTCTTATTATTTTTCTTTTTCTGCTTCCTTTGGGTTTAATTTGTTCTTTTTCTAGTTTCTTAAGCTGAAACTTAGATTTTTGGTTTCAGATCTTTCTTCTTTTCTAATATATACATTAATTTCTATAAATTTCTGTCTGAGCACTGCTTTTGTTGCATCCCATAAATTTTTATAGTCTGTGTTTTCATTTTCATTTAGTTAAAATACTTTTAAATTTCTCTTGAAAGTTCTTCTTTGACCTATCTATTAGAAGTGCGTTGTTTAATCTTCATATATTTTGGGATTTTTCTAATTACCTTTCTGTTAATCAATTTCTAGTTTAATACTTTTGTTTTTTGAGAGTAGACATTGTATGATTTCTATTCTTTTAAGTGTTGGGGTATATTTTATGGCTCAAAATGTGGTCTATCTTGGTGAATGTTCCATGTGAGCTTGAATAGAAGGTAATATTTTTTTAAAGATTTTATTTATTTATTTGAGAGAGCAAGAATGAGAAGAGAGAGCACATGAGAGGGGGGAGGGTCAGAGGGAGAAGCAGACTCCCCCCTGAGCAGGGAGCCCGATGCGGGACTCGATCCTGGGACTCCAGGATCATGACCTGAGCCGGAGGCAGTCACTTAACCAACTGAGCCACCCAGGCGCCCAGAAGGTAATATTTCTTAATAATGCAAGTCCAGGAGTCCCTTGTGGAAAAAATTGACAAGTATCACTTTTTGCCTGTCCTTTAAGTGACAAACTATGATACATTTGTAGCAAATTATAGCTTACTACTAATCTGAATAAGAGAAAAACATTAACCTCATTAGGAATTGGCCAGAATATAAAAAAATAATTCATACTATAAGAATTGCAGTAAGAACTAGGCAGAAGTAATCAACCTTATAATATTATAAAAATAATTATCAGTATAATTTGAAATATAAATGAGAACTTCCATTTTTACTACTCATATTGGCAAAGATATAGAAATTAGGTATTAACTATACCAGCCATAGTGTGGGGAAGAATATTCTCACACCTTCCTGGTAGGCAGGGTGAATTGGTAGGTACTGCCTCAATAGGGGTCAATTGGAAATTTCTTTACAACTTTAAAATTCAGGTAGGACTACATCAAACTAAAAAGCTTCTGCATAGTAATGGAAACAGTTGATAAAATGAAAAGGCGATGTATGGAATGAGAAAAAATATTTGCAAACCATATATCTGATAAGCCATTAATATCCAAAATATATAAGGATTTCTATAGCAAAAAAACCCCAAATACGCTGATTTATAAATGGGAAAAGGACCTGAGTAGACATTTTTCCAGGAAAGATATACTAATGGCCAGCTGGCATATAAAAGGTACTTAACCTCACTAATCACTAGGGAAAGTTGAAGATTGCAATGAGATATCATGTCATACCTGTTAGGATGGATTTTACCAAAAAGACAACAGATAAGTGTTGGTGAGGAAGTGGAGAAAAAGGAACATTTGTACACTGTTGGTTGAAATATAAAGTGGTACAGCCACTATGGAATACAGTGTGGAGATTTCTCAAGAAATTAAAAATTGAACTACTATATGATTCAGCAGTCCTACCTCTGGGTTTATATCCTAAGAAATCAAAATCAGTATACTGAAGAGATATCTGCCCTACCGTGTTCATTTTCACTGCAACATCATTTACAATAGCCAAGTTATGGAAACAACCTAAGTGTCCACTCACCAGTGATGAGTGATGAATGGATAAAATAGATGTGAGATATCTTTATAGACATCTAAATAGATAGATAGATAGATAGATAGATAGATAGATAGATAGATAGATAGATAGGCAGACAGTGATATATAGTGAAATATTATTCACCCACGAGAAGGAAGGAAATCCTGCCATTTGCAAACACATGGATGGTATCTAGAAGACATTATGCTAAGTGAAATTAGCCAGAGAAAAGCAAATACTGTAATGATTTCACTTATATGTGAGATAAAAAAAAAAAAAGTCCAATTCACCAAAGCAGAATAAAGTGGAGGTTACTAAGGACTGGGTTGGAGGAGAGAGGGATATGCTGGTCAAAGAGTACAGGCTCTCAGTTATAGATGAATAAATTCTGGGAATCTAATGTACATCATGCTGATTACAGTTAATCATGCTGTGTTGTGTACTTGAAATTTGCTGAAAGAGTAGACCTCGGGGCGCCTGGGTGGCTCAGTTGGTTAAGCATCTGCCTTTGGCTCAGGTCATGATCCCAGGGTCTTGGGATCAAGCCTTGCCTTGGGCTCCCTGCTCAGTAGGGGTTGTGCTTCTTCCTCTTCCTCTGCCCCTCCCCCCTGCTTGTGCTTTCTCTCTCTCTCTCTTTCTCTCAAGTAAATAAATAAAATCTTAAAAAGAAGTAGACCTTAAGTGTTCTCACCACACACACACACACACACACACACACACACACACACAAGGTAACCATGTGAGGTGATGGATGTGTTAATTAACCCAATTGTGGTAATCATTTCACAAAGTATACATATGTCAAATCATCACGTTGTATACCTTAAACATATAGGATCCATTTGTCAATTATACCTCAATAAGCTGAAAAATCTGTTTTAAATAAAAGAATAATGTACTACATGTTGGCTAATTGAATTTAAATAAAATAAATAAATAAATAATAAAAGAATAAAAAAACAGCAAAAGAGAAAAGGTACACAGGAGATACATATTTGATTCTTTGCTTCTCTAGAAATGTATTACACAGCCATACATTTGTGTGAATTTTGGCTGGATAAATGACTCTAGTCAAGGGTTCATTCTCAGTATTGCAAAATTTGTTACATTTTAAATTTTGTTTTGTTTCTTCATTTCAGGGCACTGTTGAGCTGGGCATTGTGTTTCTATTTTCTGGTA